>NW_025729174.1:0-300000 GCF_021461385.2 Schistocerca piceifrons | reverse complement strand
CTCCCTCTGCAGAAAAACTAAGGAGACTGTTCCACTCCAATGATATGAGTTTAACACCACTGGACCCAACTCATCACACGCCACACAGCCATACACTCGTAGATATAATAGCAACAAAGCGACCAGATAAAATAATTCGCGCCAATCAGACATCCGCTCCGGGACTCTCTGCTCATGACGTACTATTCTTAAATTACTCAGTGCATACTTCCAAAGAAAAATCTCACCTGGTAACCTACAGAAACCTAAAAAAATGTTAACCACGACGCTCTTCAAAAGGATTGCTCAGACATCCCTTGGCATGATATAAGCAATGAACCGACTTTAGACGGCAAAATTCGGGAATTATGTCGCAAAATTATTGCACTGTATGATAAACATGCTCCTCAACGCACTGTCAAGGTAAAGAGAGCTCCCGCTCCGTGGCTCACCACTGCATTACGCCAGTTAATGAATAAACGTGATGCTGCACATGACCGTGAAGTCAGCAAGTTCCACATAAGCGGGCGCTGTCGATTCAGCCGTCAGGACATCGCCCGACCGGCTCACGTGTTTCTCAGTTGTCACATGTGAGCAAAGGCCCTCGCCTACATTCCAAGAGCCAATGACCGACGTTAAGAAGATTCTTCGAGAAGCTTTTTAACGTGACAGAAGAGGCAATGACCGTGAAGTCGTTCACCTCCAGTAAACTGAAGTGAATATATACGCGAGACGCAGTGGGCCTGAGAGACGAAGACGAAGACGGAGACGGAGACGAAGACGAGAGACGAAGGAGACGAAGAAGTGAAGAAGCGTAGCAGTAGTTTTCAGTCAGTTTCGGTATTGAAGACCGTCATGCAAGAAGAGACCACATCATGCACAGACGTACCAAGTCCGCCGCTGTAATGGAATAGCAAGCAGCAGCCTCGGCGCCAGAAGACAAGAGTTAAAAGGTATTTGAAGTCTGATTTTTACGTACCCGGGTGACTCGTGTGGACGGGAAGGAGACGGCTTCACATCAGCAGCCACCTGTGAGCTGGAATGACGATCTGACAGCCGAAGACTGGCAAGCGGAAGTCCGTTGTTCGAGTCCGTGACACTGGCTTCCCCCGCCGCGCCGCTCCGCTGGCCGACGCACAACACACGCGGCCGCATAGAGAAGAGAAACACTGGGACGCCACATCCAAGGTATCACCATCCGATGCACGAATTCGCTCGCAATAATTAAACGGGCCACCTCGCGCTGCGCGTCTCCAGTCAGCTGGGCGAGACAGCGACACGAGATACACACCGCTACGCGTAATCAGACGCCGCCGCCGCCGCCACCGCCGCTGCCGCAGCAGAAGGCTACGGAAACGACACAGCTCCCGTTCTCCGAACCAGAACACCCAGTAAGATACAGTTGTACGAAACTTTCAATAAAAGTTATCTTATGTAAAAATGCTGTTTCATTCTACCTCATACCCGAGCCAAGGAAGAACCCACCCTGCCCACATGTTAAGGGAGACAAGTTAATTTATTTAGTACTTTCACCCTGACATAATGCTTTAGAATGCTCATCCTGACAATTGGCTAGCATCAAAAGAGAGAACCCAGTTACATTTAGTATCACAACCGTTACAATACAGTTGACTTTGATATATTACTAATTAAAATGAAGCACCTGAATTTCTCAAAGAGCGCAATACACTGGTTCGACAGCTACCTCAAAAACAGAAGTCAACAAGTCATTTGTGGCTCGGAAAAGTCATCATGGAAAAACGTGCGCTCTGGAGTTCCCCAAGGCTCCGTCCTTGGTCCATTACTCTTCTCACTGTACATTAATGATATTTCTTCAGTGATTCACTCCTGCAACTACCATCTATATGCCGACGACATCCAACTGTACATAAGTGCAAGCCCCAAGAACATTGCTGACGCAGTAGCGAGTATGAACGCAGATCTTGGCTCTGTTTCTCGATGGGCACAGGACCTAGGTCTGAAACTAAACCCCAAGAAATCCCAGGTCATACTTATATCTCATCCAAAGTTAATCAGCCGGTACTTTCGCGAAACAGTCCCTCAAATACTCCTCAATGGTACCCAACTACCATACCAAAAAACAGTAAAAGATCTTGGAATAATTTGGATGAACACCTAAACTGGGAGGAACAAACAGTCACAGCTTGCCGGAAATCGGTCTCCTCCCTACATGCAATTCAAAAATTTAGAAAAATATTTCCAACCCATGTTAAACAAAAATTAGTCCAAACACTGGTCTTGCCTAATCTTTACTACTGTGATGTAGTTCAACACGGCACAAATAGTGAAAATTCGAGATGCCTCGAGCTAGTGATGAATGCTTGCGTTTGATACGTGTGCAATATACGGTTGTATGATCATATCAGTCCTTCATACTCCCAGCTAGGTTGGATACGCCCACATAAGGCACGCGATCTCCACACGATGTGCTTACTTCATCGATTTCTTAGCCACTGGTGCCCCCAATACTTATCTTCTCACATTAAACACCTATCATCATTCCACAGCCGCAATACCAGATTGGATACGTCTAGCATCTTGGCTGTACCTTTACATAACATAAAGTCTTTCTCCGTGTCATTCTCCATCTCAGCCATATGACTATGGAACGCGCTCCCCTGTGATCTGCGTCTTATCCAGAACCACTCAACATTCAAGAGGAAACTCAAAACTTACATATTAGGGACGGTATAGCCACGACTGTTGTGCCCATCTCATCTCTTTCTTTCTCCTCTCCATCATAGCTTCGAATTTTACCATTCTATTTCTCTTCCTCTAACCTATCTACCTCTTCTATATCTCTTTCACCCCATTCTATCGTCTTATGTCTCTGCTCGATGAGAATAACTCACAAGCTGCAAGAATATAACGAGAAAATTCCCAACTAGCAATAGGACTGACATTCATAAAAGAAAAATATGTTCACTTTCATATACATAGTCATTACTATTATTATTATTATTATTATTATTCTTGATTGTTATAATAATTTTTTGATTGTTATAATTATCATTGTACTACTGTTATAATCTCTATTTTTTTCTTTAACATTAATACTGTATAGCATGTTATATGTCCTTAATGTTCTGTAGAAACTGAAATTTGCTGAATCTGAGTATGCCTGGTTAGGTGTAAGAGAGGGCCTGAGGGCCCTAATCTTGCCAGGTAAAATAGATGCATAAATAAATAAATAAATAAAAATAAATATTCAATGTCCAACCAATCAGCATATGACCTCTCTCTTTAGGACTAACCATATGGTAATTTCGCTTTGAATTCCATTCACCGTCTGGGTTAAGCTACCATTCCCCAAATTTACAACACCTCTGTGGTCCACCGATAAATCAGTCCCTATTACGAGTCCAACGCAGAGATCTAGAACCACTATGGTAGTAGCCGCCAACAATATTTCTTATAGTTTTACTTATAATAATACTTGATTCTTTATCATTTTACACCTGCCGCATAATGGACCGGTAACTTTAACTGCTAGCAATGGTAGGTACTTATTCTCTATGTACTATTGGTCATGACATCCCTCTGCCACATCACACATTTCAGTACCTGTATTAATATCCGCAACTGCCTTAATACAGTTATTCTCCATATCTTCTATAGACTGGAATGCCTAATTACTCGTAACTTCATATTCCTGAAAGAGGGATTTCCTAATATCCGGAGAATCTTCTTTTATCAACCACTTTATTGCCACCAGTCTGCCACTCATATGACTTCGCGTCTGGACCCCACACCGACCCCTTTCTAGTTTTCCCTTTCGTAGCCATCTCTTTCACGATCTCTCTCTACTCTGTCATCACTATTTCTCCCATTAGGTTCCTCATATCATCTGTTGTTGTAACTGTCCATACCTACCCGGTTCCACTCGCCACCTCCACGGATATTAAGACAGCTATTGTGCCTCTTGTTTTCCTTTGTCTCATTTGATACCATTATGATTTCGCCAGTTTTCGTTTTCTCCTGACCTTCAATTCACACCTCTCTAAACGTTACTGGTTGTTTCTGCTCTTGATAAAACATCTAACCGATCCAATGCTTGAAAAATATCTTCAATTTTCATTTCAGTAATTCCTATTAACGTTTCTTGTGCACCCACTGGCAGTGTGGGCAATACTACTGCAATAAGGTCTTCTTCACTATATGAGTTATCTAGATATAAAGAAACTTATGAAGTAATCTTTGGAAGTATCATACCCACAACTCAGAAAATTTTTCACCTGAAAAATACTATTTCTTACGTTACATTGTGATCTTTTAAACCAATATTTGCTTAAGAACTTGTTAATAAACTTCTAGCATGACTCCTTTTCTCATTACCCATCGAAGAGCATCCCTATAGTAAAGGCAAAGTTTTGCACCACTGTTGATTTTATGACAATTTTCATACCTGCAGGGATTGATTTATAACATTATTTGTTTATCGTTCATCTAAATTTTTGTAATATTTTGCATATACACTCCTGGAAATGGAAAAAAGAACACATTGACACCGGTGTGTCAGACCCACCATACTTGCTCCGGACACTGCGAGGGGCTGTACAAGCAATGATCACACGCACGGCACAGCGGACACACCAGGAACCGCGGTGTTGGCCGTCGAATGGCGCTAGCTGCGCAGCATTTGTGCACCGCCGCCGTCAGTGTCAGCCAGTTTGCCGTGGCATACGGAGCTCCATCGCAGTCTTTAACACTGGTAGCATGCCACGACAGCGTGGACGTGACCCGTATGTGCAGTTGACGGACTTTGAGCGAGGGCGTATAGTGGGCATGCGGGAGGCCGGGTGGACGTACCGCCGAATTGCTCAACACGTGGGGCGTGAGGTCTCCACAGTACATCGATGTTGTCGCCAGTGGTCGGCGAAAGGTGCACGTGCCCGTCGACCTGGGACCGGACCGCAGCGACGCACGGATGCACGCCAAGACCGTAGGATACTACGCAGTGCCGTAGGAGACCGCACCGCCACTTCCCAGCAAATTAGGGACACTGTTGCTCCTGGGGTATCGGCGAGGACCATTCGCAACCGTCTCCATGAAGCTGGGCTACGGTCCCGCACACCGTTAGGCCGTCTTCCGCTCACGCCCCAACATCGTGCAGCCCGCCACCAGTGGCGTCGCGACAGGCGTGAATGGAGGGACGAATGGAGACGTGTCGTCTTCAGCGATGAGAGTCGCTTCTGCCTTGGTGCCAATGATGGTCGTATGCGTGTTTGGCGCCGTGCAGGTGAGCGCCACAATCAGGACTGCATACGACCGAGGCACACAGGGCCAACACCCGGCATCATGGTGTGGGGAGCGATCTCCTACACTGGCCGTACACCACTGGTGATCGTCGAGGGGACACTGAATAGTGCACGGTACATCCAAACCGTCATCGAACCCATCGTTCTACCATTCCTAGACCGGCAAGGGAACTTGCTGTTCCAACAGGACAATGCACGTCCGCATGTATCCCGTGCCACCCAACGTGCTCTAGAAGGTGTAAGTCAACTACCCTGGCCAGCAAGATCTCCGGATCTGTCCCCCATTGAGCATGTTTGGGACTGGATGAAGCGTCGTCTCACGCGGTCTGCACGTCCAGCAAGAACGCTGGTCCAACTGAGGCGCCAGGTGGAAATGGCATGGCGAGCCGTTCCACAGGACTACATCCAGCATCTCTACGATCGTCTCCATGGGAGAATAGCAGCCTGCATTGCTGCGAAAGGTGGATATACACTGTACTAGTGCCGATATTGTGCATGCTCTGTTGCCTGTGTCTATGTGCCTGTGGTTCTGTCAGTGTGATCATGTGATGTATCTGACCCCAGGAAAGTGTCAATAAAGTTTCCCCTTCCTGGGACAATGAATTCACGGTGCTCTTATTTCAATTTCCAGGAGTGTAGATACTATATTTTCTGTGTATGTAAAGTACAGTGTGCTGTACTGCAGTTAAAAGTACTTTGCATTGTATGTGAGAGTGAAGCAAAGCTAGTAAAATCTATCAAATGAATATACAGAGTTAGTTCAAAGAGTAATAGCTTTTGAAAGTAAATCCCAGTAAGAAAGAACTTTTCTTGAAGTGAAATGTTCAGTGTAAAAAGTGTGTGCCTTAGTATCTAAGTATTCTTAGTATTCAAGTTTCTTTTTGGTTATGAAACGTGTTTTTTTAAAGGTCCCCCTTGGTTAAAATTTTTTTTTAGCTTCTTTGAAGTTATCTAATGGGTTTTTTCTCTTTTAAAACATAATGTTTAAGGGTGTAGTCCATCATTGATTACGTGGACTAATATTTATTTGAAGAACCAAACTAAACAGAAGCAAGAAAGTAGGCCAAATTCATACTTCTGCTTTTCCAATACTTCACTGTATCATTCCCTGGATAGGCTGGCGACCATTAGCACATATTTTAAATCACTAAATGAACTTGGGACTGAGTTTTCCTAGCTTCAGTATAATATCATTCATACTGCGTTTCTATATAACAGCTGGGTAAAATCTTATGAGAGGAAGTGAATAATTCGATTTACTAACCCATTAGACACAACACACAAAGGAGTAACTCTATTGATTAGCTTTTCCTGTTAACAGGACTATCCTCCCAAAGTATACTTTATTTGCAAACTTAACTAAATTTTAGTAAGAGGGTTATACGTGGCAACATAGAGACAGGAGTTCTGTTATTTAGGTAGTTTTGTTTTCCATTCTCCGTTTCAGGGTTCCTCATGTCTGCATTTCTTAGATTTTCTGTGCGTCTCACAAGGACACCTTCTCACTACTGACAACTTCTGTGGCCAGGAGGTGATTAGATTCTGACCATGAAGCTCTGTTTTTTTACTCTCGTACTGACACGGAGTGGAAGGCTACCATAAAGGTAAATTAAAGGCTTACACATAAAGTACTTTGTGCTGTGTACCTCAGGGAAAAGCAGTTCTTACACTCCAAATTTAAGTTTACTGCGTAAGTATTTTAATGTCAGTCATAAAAACTGAAAATTAATACTTAATCTTCATACCACACAATTCTTTAATGGAGTGGCATCTTACGTAGTATACATGGGGAAGATGCATCCGACATTTTATTCAGCATAACCTCTACTAAAAATGGCCAAACTCACTATCTGTGTAGTAGGAAAATGCTTGTACAATTTAAATACTTTAGATCTAAAGGAGACCCTTCACCGACAAACAGAAGCGTTGAGATGTCGACAGGCACACAAAAAGGAAAGAGAACTTGCTAATTACACTTTGATGAGCTAGAGTAGAAAAAAACACACACACACACACACACACACACACACACACATATATATATATATATATATATATATATATATATATATATATATGTGTTGTTACAGGTATCATATCCCTTTGGCATACAGAGGTGCAAGACTTGTCCAGTCAAACCACCCAGCAACTCCTACCCCAGTCCAATGAAGCACTTATCCCATCAGAAGCCAGGCCACTGGTGAAATCAGCCATATCATATAATAACAGGTGAAAGCACTGCACGGCCTTTCATGTTGATATGGCCACCAACCAGCTAGCCACTATCAAAATGTTGTGAAGGACACAGTTGGCCACTTGCTGGCACAGCTTGCAACTGTGCACAACATGCTCAATTTCAATGGCTGTTTCGAAACCTGAACCATCTGGATCCTTCCCTCCACCACTAGCTTTTCTGAACTGTGCAAATGGCAGCTATCCTCACAACACATGCTCCACTCCCATAATGGTCCTGGCCACAATCTCAGGTAACCCATAGTCCATGTATCCTCTACCCAACAGGTTCTCCTTCCACCATCCTGTCACTCCCTCTCAACTCATGTCGCCACATCGCCTTCAGTGTGTGCCGCTTCCCACCAGCCTTCCACACCTCCCTTCCACATTCCTAGCCAACAAACTAGCCACCTCCCCACAAGCTGCTACCCACACAGAATCATTCCCTCTCTCTCCCTCCTGCCACCATCTTCCTCTACCCACTCCACTTGGCACTACCCCCATCGCAATGAGCCCACCTGCTATAAAACAGCATTGACACTGTTAGTCTAGCCATACCATGTAGGGGCACAGGTGTGCGCGCACACACACACACACACACACACACACACACACACACACACACACACACACACATATATATATATATATATATATATATATATATATATATATATATAGGTTTTGGGAGTGCTGTCTGTCTATGAAGGCCTTCGTGGAACCTTCGGCATACTGGGCAAAGGAGTTCTCATCGCTGCAGATATGCCGTCAACAGGTGGCTGGAGGCACTGTGGGGGGCACAGGATGTGCATGCTCATGCACACATGTGCTTTTTAGAAAGTGATCTCCTTTAATACTAAAGTACTTAAATCCACTATCTGGAAGCTATACAATGCTGTTTCAAAACAACCATTAAAATCGTGGTCATAACTAAAACCTGCACAGGGAACATCATTACCATTAGCAAGAACCGAATTATAAGTTGCATGGTTATGACTACTTAACTCAATGCATTATCTGATTAATTCGTCCTCAGTAGACAAATGCGGACAACTTTCTTCACAGTGGTTTCCCAATAACAAGTGGTGATGGTCAGAGCGGCCTCCCACTGGGTGCTGGCCGAAGTACCAACATTGTGGCATATTCCACCTATTGGCGTCTTACACCCATCTGCTTCAACTAATTATTCCACAGTTTTAGTTGTGGATCGATGTATCAAAATGAAATGACTAAATGCATACAGAGTTGGAGTCTCTGAATCGCTCTATAGTTCTTTATTTTTATCAAATGTAAATACAGTTAATTCATAGTAACATCGTGATGGTTTTGAGCTACCGAAAAGAGTTTTCTGTAAAATGAAAAGTGGTACTTTAATATGTACAACAGTTAGTAAACAAAGCTGTATCTACTGATACTAAGAAACAACGAAATTCTTTCCAGTGGAAGCATGTCTCATTTTAACTCATGAAAAAATAAGCGACATAAGAATATATAAACAACAATACAATTGATCGACAGAAGGAATATCCTAAATATAAAGCTGAATTTAACCGATACATTGTAGTTTCAGCTTCAGTTCCTTTTAAACGTGTGTTAACTTGCCCAGAACTTCACTTTTCTGGCAGATCTCAGTTCCCCATTTAGCACATCTTCCTTTTCCTCTTGTTAAATAATTATCTTACTTTGCTGTATATTAGAGATGGGTAGTTCGCGAACGAACGGGTGCAAAGGAACGGTTCACCAAGATGAACGAAAGGATCGAGGAACGAAATCCAAGGAACAATCGGTTCATAGTTCTCTTCGGTAGCGGCGGTCTACTTATAGTTCCCGTGAACGAGGAACTATCGGTTCATGGTTCACTTCGGTCGCGGCGGTCTACATATAGTTCCCAGGAACGAAGAACGATCGGTTCATAGTTCACTAGTTCACTTCGGTCGCGGCGGTCACTTCGCCAGTTCTCGTTCCAGCCTCGGTCGCGTGCTCGTCTCAGTGTCGGTCTCCCTCGGCAGCACTCGTCGTTCTTCACATGACCACCTGTCTCATTTCCACTGCCAACTGCTCCTAGTTAGTGCAGTATCCAGTTGTTCGTTTCGTTCACTGCGATCACCTATTTTACATGCGTTCCAAACTGTTCTTGCACTTGGTTCTGGCTATTTAGCGTCCACGAACAGTAATCAAAAAGTATTTTATAGTTACGTAAGTTACATAAAAGTTACTTTGTATGTAATAGGTACGTCTTTTCAGGTAACAAAAGGGCATGTCTGCTCACTTCATTATACCGATGAACAGCAGAAGACATATTTATAACAAGGCAAGTTTTTTTGTTATTCATATAAAACGATTTTCGTGTATCTTTCATATACAAATCATTACATTTAGGAAGGCTCTAATTATTTTTAAGTTTGGTTGTTTCCAATTTGCATTACCTGCTAGTTTGGTTTCTTTGAAAAAAAAAAAAGTGGGTTGTGGGTCATTTTGGCTCAGTAGGAAAAGCGGTGCCTCCTCATTCGAAAAGACATAGATTGCCATAAAATCGTATTTACTTATTATCTGAAAATCATTTTTTCAGAAGGTTCCTTGAAACCAAGAAATTTACTACTGCGAACTTAATTATTATTATTATTGCTGCATTAACTTTAATAATGCAACATAAAAACCTAATTTTTACTAAGCATGTGACGCAAGTATGAGAAACCACATTTTATTTTATGCTTCCATAAAGTCTATTTCGCCTACGAACTCAGAGACAACGTGAAGTATATATAGGGTGTAAACGATTATTGTTTACAACGTAGCATAGCTATGTAGTGGAAGTCGAAACGAAGAATTTTATACAAGACACTTGTGGTCTATTAAGTTGGGAAACAGCAACCAACAGGTTTACAAGACTACACGAGCTATAGCCCACGCGCGTAGCGTGAGATTTTCATGTTCTCTTCTCCAGCTCTCTACACATCGTCATCTATTGTTTCGCAATTGTTGCTTGCATTAGCTTGTTATTTCTTCACTGCCTAATTATTATATGTTAGTCTGTTTGTTGTATCTGCTCGTAATGGGCAACACATCGTCCGTAATGGGCGAGTAGTCTGTACTCGAGGCCGGTTTTCGGTGCGCCACCCGATGTTATTTCCCTGCGATCAGCCACACAACGCTACAGTTAGCTAAACGAGAGGTTCTGCAGAATCACAGAAATTACTTCTAACAGTGTGTAAGAATTCTGTAATGAATAAAAACTCTATACTCCAGGGGGGAGGCAAGTGCCCCCTCTTGGTGCCCTCCATCCTTACAGTCACCTATACTTTTAGTTTTCCGTTTTTCATAAGAACCATATACCAAGCACAAATGAACGGTGAACGAGTAAAAATGAACGTTTCCCAAAGAAGAACGATCAGCAGTGAACTAGTTCCCAATGATGATCGAGTTTGCCCATCTCTACTGTATATGTGTGCCCGAACGCTCGTCTTAAAATTGTTATTCGGCTTAAGATGTGTGATTACGGTATAGTACGCATCGCCGTCTGTATAGGTGTAGCGTTAACCATCACTGCTCTATTGTTACTTTTCCGACTCACTACCAACGAAGACTACAGTCGATGAACATCTTTTTTCGTGCAAGCAGCTGCCGATCACATGAGCACAAGGCTTGTTGCATACCAGCCATCAATGACCTCTGACAATCAGGAAGCTGTCTTAACCGAAGTATAGGTGATAAAAGTCACCGAAAAAAAATGTTCAAATGTGTGTGAAATCTTATATGACTTAACTACTATAGTCATCAGTCCCTAAGCTTACACACTACTTAACTTAAATTATCGTTAGGACAAACACACACACCCATACCCGAGGGGGGACTCGAACCTCCGCCGGGACCAGCCCCACAGTCCATGACTGCAGCGCCTTAGACCGCTCGACTAATCCGGCGCGGCAAAGCTCACCGACCAGGCACCATATTCCATTGCTTGTTTGTGTAGCCAGACTGTTTTATGATGTAATTTCGTACTTATAGTCTACTCTACGAAAAATATGCTGTTTAAACGCAGCATTGCATTAAAATACTCTCAAAAACATGTATCTTCCGTAGCTGTTTTCTTGCGTATATATGTGTAAATGTGAAGGTGGTGCATCGTAACCCTATCACATCTTGTATCTGGACACACACACAACACACTTCATTAATGAAACGATGAGAGGAACTAGTATAATACACTACACTTGCGTAGGTGTGTATGACACGATAAAATACAGTTATAGAAATAAGAAGTTTTTTCGTTACTTATAATAATTCCAGCTGTGCTTGAGATGAGACCTTTCTGTGAATCTTATGTAACTGGTGTACCACAATTTTAATTGCTGGAGTTCAGTGGTTCGGTTTATTCCCTCATTAGATGCAAATTATTATTCGTCAAGTTATTCCGTTGGCAGAGCCAGCCATATGGCATTTATCGAATGTGAGCAACCATCGCCCAGGAGTCGTCAGGAAGGCGGGGCTACCAGCGAGGAGATACGTCTACTCTTCCCCGCATCTTCGCAGCCCCTACCAGCGAGCCTTCAATGTATGAGGCACCATAGTGTTTCCTAACAAGAGTGCCGCCATTTGAAGAACCCTTACAGACATTCAGCAAGTAGCCTCTAAAGCGTAGGTAGCATAGACACATGAGGTTGCCGCAAATCGGGAAAAAAGAAAGGCCCACCAAGAAGAGATCATCCGAAGGGAAGAGAAATCAGCAGATGTGACGTACATGTACGTCATGTATATACAAAATCATGATTACAACACGTTGAAGCACCTTATGCAAGCAGTTATTCCGCTTGGCATTGATTGACAAAGTTGTTGGAAGTCCTGCTGAGGTATGTCGTGCCAAATTCAGTCTAGTCTGTGGGTCAGGTAGTCAGAATCCCGATATGGTTCGAGGGCTCTGCCTTTAATGTCCCAAAAGTTCTGAGTTGGAGGGAGATCAAAAAATAGTTCAAATGACTCTAAGCACTATGGGACTTAACATTTGAGATCATCAGTCCCCTAGACTTAGAACTACATAAACCTAACTAACCTAAGGACATCACACACAGCCATGCCCGAGGCAGGATTCGAACCTGCGACCATAGCAGCATCGCGATTCCGGACTGAAGCGCGTAGAACCGCTCGGCCACAGCGGCCGGCGGAGATAGATCCGGCGACTTTTACTGGCCAAGGTAGGATATGGCTAGCACGAAGAAAGGCAGTAGAAACTCTCACAGTGTGCAGGCGGGCATTGTGATGTTGAAATGTAAGCCCTGGGTGGCTTGCTATGAAAGGCAACAAAATGCAGCGTAGAATATCGTTGACGTATAGCTGTGCTGTAAGGGTACCGCAGATGGCAACCAAATGGGTCATCCTATGAAAAGAAATGGCACCCCAGACTCACTCATTACTGTCGGGCCGTATGGCGGGCGACGCTCAGTTTGGTATCCTACCGCTGTCGGGGACGTCTATATACCTACGCAAAGAAAAGCTGTGACAAAGCCCTAGGCGTTTGCGGACAGTGAACCCCTTCGATAAGCCTTCGAATCTGTATGCCAACCAAGAGGTGCAAGAGCAGCAGCGAGGACTGTCTCGTCACTGATTGGCACTGTACACTTTTTAACTGTTCAACAAAGTTACGTGGGTGGCACTGAGCATCCTGCCAAACTGAATTATCTAAGAGGAACCTTGTGCCGATTTATTCAGACATGTGTCAATGTTGCACTCCCCTTCCCACCCTCCACCACGCCCACACGACAGGGATGCTTGAAACAAGAGAGCTGAAGAACCATAAACATCCTTTTCTATCTCGTTCATATTTCGTCAAAGGATTTTGATCAGTCCCTCCTGGTTCCACCCTGTACACCAGAGGAAAAATTATGCTGTACTACACTTCAAAGATGTGTTATCGTATTCAATGGGGTTGCAGGACCGCGATGTCAAGCCGGCCGCTGTGAGCGAGCGGTTCTAGGAGCTTCAGTCTGGAACCGCTCCCGCTAAGGTCGCAGGTTCGAATCCTGCCTCGGGCATGGATATCTGTGATGTCCTTAGGTTAGTTGGTTTAAGTAGTTCTAAGTTCTAAGGGACTGATGAATGGTTCAAAGGGCTCTGAGCACTATGGGACTTAACATCTGTGGTCATCAGTCCTCTAGAACTTAGAAATACTTAAACCTAACTAACCTAAGGACATCACACACATCCATGCCCGTGGCAGGATTCGAACCTGCGACCGTAGCAGTCTCGCGGTTCCGGACTGAAGCGCCTAGAACCGCACGGCCACCGTGGCCGGCGGGACTGATGATCTCAGATGTTATGTCCCATAGTGCTCAGAGTCATTTGAACTATTGGAACCGCGATGTCATTAGAGAAGTGTTGAACCGCCCACTGGGCGTTAACTCTGTCAAAGGTGGTCAAGAATATCTTTCTTGCTCATCACAACGTGAACTGTCATTATCGACTGCGAAATGTGTGGGACTCAACTCCCAAAGGAAAGTGTCATTTCACTGACACCTCTTATGCCACACACTGAGGTCTTTTAAAAGGATTTTACGCAGAAGAATCCAAAAATTATATGACTTTTTATGACGAAAATACGAAACATTTTTTTTATATTTATCACGTTTTTATTTATTCAAAAACTGTGAAATGAACATTATTTACAATTCAGCAAACAAGAATTACATGAGTAGTAAAAATTTAAATTAAAAAAAGTTCAGTGTGATGGATGAGATTGCTTTAGAGGAATAGCAGAAAGAGCCACTCGAAGTTCTTTGTTTACATTTAGCTTAGAACGGTAGTACGAGTACATAGCTGACAAAACTGAAAATCCAGTCTCGCACAAGTATGTTGTTGCAAAAGGAATCAAGTTCTTCATTGCATTTTGGCTTTACGTTGGGAAGTCATTGCTAATATGTATCCAAAACTCCCTCAAAGACACTTCATTAAATTTACGCTTCAATGAAGTATCACAAGTGAGTTCAATAAGTTGTTCTTGCTCTTCTATATTTAGAAATGACGGTCCAGGGGCGTTTATGGATGGATTTTTAATCCGGTTAAATTTAACAAAATCGTTGCTGAAATATTTCTCGAAGCGAACGTTTAATGTTGCAAGATGATGAAGAAAGGAAGCTTTCATCGACATTGGAAGTATCGAATTATTTATATCCCCTAACAGTGACGCTATAGTAGGGAACATATCTAATATGCATCTCTCCATTCGGTTTTGCCACAGCACTAATTTCTTTATGGACGCCTTCACCTTTTCATTCCAAGATACTACAGTTTCCTGATTACGTTGAAGTGAAGTGTTAAGTATACTTATTTTCTCAAAAATATCAGTGTGGTAAGCCATTTTAAATAAAAATCTCCTTTGCTGAAACAGTGGGCCAAACAGTGACTTCTCTAATTTAAAAAACAGAATACCTCATTCCTTGGTTCAAACATTCTTTTCAGTACTTTACCCCACGAAAGCCATTGAGCATTACTAAAAAAGAGCATCTGAGAGTGTTCAGCACCCATCTCCTCACATAGCACATTGAAAAGCCTCAAATTTATATATTTTGTCTTAATAATATTAACTGTTTGTATAACCGTTTACAGAATTTCATGAAGGGGTGGACTAAGTTCTTTAGCGGCCAGAGCCTCCCGATGTATCGTGCAGTGAGTCCATACAGTATCAGGAGCTACAGCTTTAGCTTTCGCTTGCAATCCACCATGAATTCCAGACATTGCGTGAGCTCCGTTTGTGCATACTCCGATGCACCTATTCCATGATATACCGGTTTGGTTAAAAAATGTATTGAGCATGTTAACAAGGCTTTCAGCTATATCTGTTTCCAGTATCGGCACACAGAAAAGAAATTCCTCTCCAATGTTAAATTCATCAACGAAACGAACACAGGCAATCAAATGAGCATCTTTATGAACGTCAGTTGCTCCATCCACGTGAAGTGCAAAACAGTTGTTGCGCAGTTTATCTATTAACTGCTCGAGTAAATCGTCCGAATAGTCTAAAATTCGCCTACGCACTGTGTCGTTTGAGACAGGAATACTTTTCAACTAGTGAGCAAATGAGTCGCCAAACATAGTTGATATTATATCAATAGCTGCTGGTAAAACCAAAGTTTCGGCAACCGTGTGTGGTTTCTTGCACGTAGCAGTTCTATGATAAATCTGGTAAGAGGCTAAAAGGGCCTTAGATTCACATGTGTCGTTCTAGCAAAGTTATTCTGGGTAGATAATAAAACATTTAGTTTACTGACTAAAAAATCTTTTTGTTTTCCCGTTAATTCAGGTTGTTAGGTTTCAAGATGTTTGTTTAACTTGCTAGGTTTCATGCTATCAGCAGCTAAAATCGTTAAACAAATTACACACTGCGTTCACTCTTCACCATTGGTTGTAGTTTTTGTGAAGCCTAGCAATAAATAGTTCTTGTCATACCTCCTCGTTTTCGCCTTTGGAGTACCTCCCTCCCCCGGGCACAGTTGACGGACTACTGCTGTCTTGATATTTGTCACTAATTAGAAACCACTTCATACTGCAGTCAAGTCTTCCTCGCAACGTCTATGATTGTGAGACTATAATTGTAGTCGTCACTATAAGGATGCGTTGAGACAAACGAGCCAAACCTTGCACTGCGCGGGATAGTTAAGGGAACAGTAATGGCGCATGCGACAAAGGGTATCCCGCAGAATATCGAAGGAAGCAACTCCACCTAGGAGCTACACCTGCTCAGCTCGCGTGTGTAGGCTTTGTTACTAGGTGGTGTTGAAGGAAGTCGCACAGCTCGACTGATCATTTCAAACAATGCTGAAAATGTGACAATGGTTTCATTGTCGTCGACCACATCTGGCGTTAACACCGACGTCGGGCGAAATTCAAACCAGATCAGCGGCATGTCGCTTGTTCGACGAAAGATAAACCTAATTGTTTGTTACTAAGAATATTTGGTTTCCTAACATAAGGCGCGGCCATTGCACGCCATTCGCGCCCCCCCACCTCCCTCGAGTTCGCGTCCCACAGTTTGAGAAGCACTGCTCTACACTACTGATGCTCGGCGTGCGTGAAGTTGGCACTTTACCCCGATGACACGGCGCTGTTTGTGCCCAGCATGAACGCGGCAGAAGGAGGAGACTCCTTCAACCTGGTTGATCAACCAAATGACGGCTGAAGTACAACCCCGTCAACAGCCAGACGAAGAAGCTGTTGCCTCCACATCTGCCACCACTCATCATTAAAGGAGGCCCTGTCCCATGGAGCAAAACTCGGCCGCTACCTCTCGGCTACCCTGGACCAACGGTTGACAGGGCTGCCGCACATAAAAGGCATCATGAGCAAAGAATTAGGGCGACTTCGCGCCCTGTGTGCTCTGCTCAATTCGTCGTCGTCGCTGCTCCCTGGCCACGGCATCACGCTATACCTAACACTGATCACACCAGTGTTAGAGCACGCAGTAGCGGCGTCGGGCAATGTAGCTGAAACCCACATTGGAACGCTACAGAAGGTGCAGAACCAAGAGCTGAAGCTCATCTTGCGCCTGCCAAGAAGATACAGTAGTAAACACCTTCTGAAGCAGACTGAGGATGACACAGACGCTAGCCATGCCAGAGGAAAATCCACAAAGGGAGGTACATATACCACATCACATCAACAAGAAGTACCGGAGGGATAGCGAATCAAGCGCTCAACCGGTATAAATACTGGATCCGATCCACTGTGCAAGCAGTCTCAGGTAGCAGGGTATGAAGATAAAGAGTCATTTTGTGAAAATATCGAGCAAGAACGACGCTTGCATCAGGCAGAATACCTAACACCTCAAGATGTCAGTAATTTTATTGACCACTGGAGTAAAAAGTAAGCACAGGGTGGACAAGATATAAGATCTAAGCCTACTTGAGCTCGACTGCTGTATTATTCCCTGTCTATTTATTACTAGCGAATGTGCTGTTGAGTGTAGTGTCACTGGATAGACGAGCCAAACCACACATAGACTCAGTAATGAACCATTCAGAATCATCTTCTAGCCATTATGTCGGTAATCCATTGTCCCATTCCAGTATATTAGCTGACGAGTCGATGTACATTTTGGCACAAGTGTAGCACTGTGTACGATAGCACAGAACAATTTATGAGTCATCTGACTGTTTCCGGAGCACACAACTCTAGGTAATGAATTCTCCCACTCGGTGAAAAGGAACTCGCTATTACAGGTACAGGATCTTGCTGCTCCGGACCTGTACGTCTACCAACAATTTGAGATTGTTTTAGTGAACAGATGAACTTTATGGGTGTACTTGCCTGGCTCAAAAGGGCAGCTTCACCTCAGCCATAATGTAGAAAGAGATGTCTTCTCTTTGAAACCTTCTCAGACCACTCACAGTGGTCTTTCGTGATTGTTGAGCGACCAAGAATTTACGTGGTGTCAAAGTGGATCTTCATTATGTCTGGACGAGTGCAAGTCGTTATGCGCTGCTGTAAAAGCGTCAGTAATTAAATTTATTTAATTGCATGAGAGATTCCAGCAAATGGCGTAAAGTACTCAGTCTTAAAGAAAAGTATTCTAGCCATTCCCCTGTCAGAGGATAGAGAAAGAATGTTGGCGTGCTTCAATGTTATCTCTGAGACGATTGCGTTAACCTCCCAATGTACTCTTTCAATGTTAGGTAAGTTTTATATGACTATTTTGCGAGTGGAGTGGCGATAGGCATTGTATATCAGGCAACTGCAAATTCCTCCTACCTGCCTTCAGTGATAGTGTCCTGAGAACGCTTTTTCACACTGAGAAGCTGCCTTTCGTTCTTGTGTTTGCATGCAGCAGGCCCAAACACACTCATGTATCCTTTGAATATAGTAAAAGTCTCACAACAACTTGTGAATTAATAAAGTAATTTCCTGGTCACCAATCGCCAAGGAATTTTATGTGAACTTTCAAAATAACAATAGATAATTACTGTACAACTTGAAGTTCTGCAATTTAAATAATTTTAGAGTTATTCAAAATAACCTAAAACATATTTCTGATACCTTCTCACTGCAATTAACCTCCTGACACGTTAATAAGTTTTTATGAATGCATCAGAGGAGCCGACCCTGCGTTGGCGCTGTGTGGCGAAAAACGTAATGGATTCTGCTGGAAACGTACCAAACAGTTTCAAATGGCTGTGAGCATTATGGGACTTAACTTCTGAGGTCATCAGTCCCCTAGAACTTAGAACTACTTAAACCTAACTAACCTAAGGACATCACACACATCCATGCCCGAGGCCGGATTTGAACCTGCGACCGTTGCGGTCGCGCGGGTCCAGATTGTAGCGCCTAGAACAGCTCGGCCACTCCGGCCGGCACCAAAGAGTTTCTGAGGGCTGTTACCTATAGACTGTTTTTCTAGAAACGACACATAGCTACGTGTGACATTGTCGTTTTTCCACATTTCACAGAGCAGCTGATGTAGCGACCAGGTATTTTGTAATCAGAGCCCAACAAGAGTTCTGCAGTAACGTGTTGTAGGATCCTTCCACAAACGGAAGTACCACGAGGCCTTTCTCAGTCAATAGAGCAGCTTTCTTAAACTGCAGTGACAAGTGCGTCGCTCTGTGCTTTGAATTATATGCAGTAAATAATAATAAATCCACTAGAGTTGGATATCTCTTGCTTTCAACTGCTTTTCAGTTTTGGTGACAAATATTTCAGCATGTTACTGTAATAATTATCACCTCAGTGAAAGAAACTTTTGAAATTAGTATAGTGCTGGTTTGCAGCTACATATCTGCTGTTCTAATATACATTGGGATCCCCGTCCAGAGTACCGTTGTACCCCACTAGGGGAGGCAAAACAAAATGGCGCAGCCTATTTATAAGGCGGAGTACGTATGTGGATTAGCTACACAGATTTAATAAACACATCGAAAAAGTAAACTTGCATACCAGTAACTAAGTGTTTGCTTGTTTTCAAGTACATTTTTGCATTTTCGGTATTCATTTGAAATCATCACGTCGTAGTACCGTAACACGCCGCTAGAAGATCGTAAACAAAATGGAGCAAGCCACCTCCAATGTCTACGACAGTATCAAAGCCAGCCTGCCTAGTGGCCTGAAGTGTTGCATCAGTCGAGGCACGACGGCTAAGCGCTGATTGGCGGCGTAATACCAAACTGTCGCAATCAGGGCAGTGGGCGTAACACAGATTCGTCTGCTGTGAGATAACCGGCTATACGCTAGCAACCGCTATGAGATAGGCAGCCGTTATCTGGAAATATGGTGCGGGCCTGCTATAGGTCGCTGTTGGGACTCCGCCTATATGAGCCTTTGCTGTGGCCTGTTTACATTCAGTCGACAATATCTGCGTCCACAAGCGTGGCAGTGAGTGTCATACTGCATCGTCAGCTGCGAATTTATCAGCAAGGCGTCAGCGACCGCTACACAACTGGCGGCTAATGTCTACACCGCGCCGCGAGCAGAAATATGGCAGCTCTATGCTACTGCCTTTATCACAACTGGAGTTTCATTCTACAGATAGCTATCATCCGTTTTGCCATTTATATGGATAACATCCATTGAACATAGGATTTCTTTCCGTTGCTTGATTTCTTTTGTGACTTACGTCTCCCATAGTTCTTTAACTCTGTATGGGAAGGTGAGGTAAAGTTGCCAGTCTAAAGAGAGCTAAATTTTCATTAAACCATTGTTATTGTCACATACTTCTCGATTACATATTTTGAGCCTAAATATTACAAGTTACCACACCAAGTACATTTTAAGTGAGAAAGAAAATAGAAATAGGAATATACATTTTTCTGATGGTTTACATAGTTGCTCATTTTCCCTGCCAAAAGGGTTAATGCGATTCATGTTTGTTGTTCTGACTTCCGGGCATACTTTCTACGCATCTTGATGCGTTAGTATCGGAAACAATACCAAGACTCTGCAACAGGCCGTTTTCAATCGGATTTTTGTATTAGGCCAAATACAACAGAACAGAGACAATTTTAAATAATACTGTACATAGTCTACAAATTAATTCAAAATCACCACAAACGGATAACATGACGGTTGACAACTTCGTATCCAAAAGAGTTTCGAAGCCAATTTGATCTTTAGTGTTATGCGCGATATGTGCAAGTAACTAACTCTAATTGGGGTAAACAATGTTGCCTCTTTTCGCGACGAGCAGTGTGGTCGCTTTCCCCAATCGGACACCATGACAGCATTAGTGGTTCACAGATGAAACTATCAGATCAAGAAAAACGACAAGGGACTACAATAATAGTAGATCATTTGCCATTGATACTGCAAAATAGTGTTACTCTACCTATAAGCAAGGTAATAAGAATAATATACACACATCAAATAAAGTTTTACATCACCCCAGTTCCCAGAATTCATGAAGATAGACGTTGACTGTACATGTTGTATCACAGACACAGTCACTTTGACTGTTCAGAGATGTCACTAAACCCGCCCTAATATGTAAACAACCATGAATGAGCATCCCCTATTAGACAGAGGGGGTCCGACAACCGATCAGTTCCAGTCATTCTACCAAGATGGAGGTACACGGCTTGTGTTGTCCGTAGTTCAACTATGCCAAACGGTCAATACTGTCGTTCGATCACGTACGCACTGTTACTTTGTGCCAGAAAGGGCTCTCCACAAGGGAAGTGTCCAGGCGTCTCGGAGTGAACCAAAGCTACTTCACTCCCGACGTCCACTCCGAGGTCCATCTTTGCAGCCACGACACCATGCACCGCGGTACAGATGGTCACAACAATATGCCGAATGGACCGCTGAGGATTGACATCTCGTTCCCTTTGCCAATGAGTGTCGCATATACCTTCAACCAGACAATCGTCGGAGACGTGTTTGGAGGCAACCCAGTCAGTCTCAACGTGTCCAGCGAGTGCAACAAGGTTGGAGGTTCCCTGATGTTTTGGGGTGGTATTATGTGGGGCTAACGTACGCCGCTGGTGGTCATGGAAGGCGCCGTTACGGCTGTACGATACGTGAATGCCATCCTCCGACTGATAGTGCTACCAAATCGGCAGCATATTGCGAGAGCATTCGTCTTCATGGACGACAATTCGCACCCTCATGATCATCTTGTGAATGAATTTCTCCAGGATAACGACATTGCTCTACTAGAGTGGCCAGCATGTTCTCCAGACATGAACCCTATCGATCATGCCTGGGATAGATCGAAAAGGGCTGTTTATGGACGATGTGACCCACCAACCACTCTGAGGGATCTACGCCGAATCGCCGTTGAGGAGTGGGACAATCTGGACCAACAGGGCCTTGATGAACTTGTAGATAGCATGTCACGACGAATACAGACATTCATCAATGCAAGAGGACGTGCTACTGGGTATTAGAGGTACCGGTGTGTACAGCAATCAGGACCACCACCTCTGAAGGTCTCGCTGTATGGTGGTACAATATGAAATGTGGGGTTTTCATGAGTAATAAAACTGGCGGAAATGTTATTTATGATGATCCTTATTCCAGTTTTCTGAACAGGTTCCGGAACTCTCTGAACCGAGGTGATGCAAAACTTTTTTTGATGTGTGTAAATGACGTAGGCCTACCTTACTTAAAACTATTGAAAATCGGTGTAGTTGTTGCTAAAGAACGACGAGACAAGCTTTCTCTGTCACATTCACTTACAAAATGAAGGAATATGTTAGAACTAATGTGAGCATGCTTCGGCAGGCTGCAGCACTCTTCAGGGCAAAAGATATGCTATGATCACATTTCCCGCCCTGGCCACTTTTCCTCAACTTCCCTAGGATTTTGGTAGCCCTTTTTTCAAACGCTTCATGCACAGATTTTCTCACCGGCAAAGAGAGACCTTAGAAAGTGAGAGCATGGTATTCGGAACTCCATGGACACTCAGCGACATCCTTCAGCAAGAAACCCAAGAAAGTTTTATCGCATTGACACGACACGAAAACCTTCATCTGCGTGTACTGCTTACTTTCTCGTTCAGATGCCTGTCTATAGAACTCACAGCATAGTTGATCTGAAACTTGCTTTCTATATGACTTTCGAAACTTAAAGGATTTTCTTTCCATTGCCATTATTTCTAACCTGTTTGCCAACAACAATTTGTTCATACCCATCTCATCCACGCGAAATGCCTTGTAAGTGTTAGATCCTTTACTTGCCAGACGAAGATCTCAAAACCTTTCATTAATAAATTAAGCTTCTTTAACATTAAATGACTGCTTACCAATATTAGGAACACGTCAGTCCAAATACACGAATCTACGGAAGTTAAGCAATTCGAAGAAAGTAATCGGAAGCAAAACAATGTCACGGAAGAGTTACATGACCTCAAGGAAAGTAGAGATGTAAAAAGCATTGACAACATACGGGAACAGACGCACCTATCTACTTGAGTGCACCTCACTTCAGCACTTAGATGCAGTTCTTCTACAATTTGAGAAATAGTTAGTTTGTAATAGTTCCACAATGAGAAAAAGAAACAGTTTCCCACTCCGAGCGCCTTACTCGCATTGAGTACTTCCACGGTTTGTCTGTCTCGAAGGAAGTGTTCAAATTCTAGTCGTATCACTAAGCATTAGGTTATGCATCATGATATCGCGACCTTTATGTGCTCAGTACCTTGGTTCAAAAAATGGTTCAAATGGCTCTGAGCATTATGGGACTTAACAGCTGAGGTCATCATGTAACCTCCCCCTCGCTCATCGACCTTAATGACAGTGAAAAATTAAACCACGTGTACCTAATGGAAATTTGGGAAAAGCAATCGTCACCGAAGTTAATTTGTCGGTAAAGAGGGAGGAAAGGGTTGCATCTCTACGAAAGGAAAAATGCAAATGAAACTGGTGGAAATTAATTTTGAAAAGGGGTAAAGTTAATAAAGAAAGTAAATGTGCGGTCGTCACGTTAACAATTAATTGGCGCTAATTAGATATTTGAGATTTGGGGGAAATTATGGTCGCCAGTCCTAAGGACAATTACTATAGTAACTGAAAAAGAAAGGTTATAACACATATAATTAGCACTAGAAGCGTGGCAACTGATGGTTGACACGTGTAGTGTGAAAACTGAAAGTTTGTCAGAAGTAATAAATTTCGCTACTCTCTGACTTAATTTAGCAAAAGAATTAATAAAACCGGAAAATCGAAAGTTAATTTAATGGCTAAAGTTAATAGTGAGCTTTCTTTCTGAAGCACATCGAAATTCAGTAAGATAAGGTTAGTCTTGGACTACCTCAACAATCATTTCAAAAGCTACTTGAATCTACGCAATTTAGAAATAAGAGATTTAATTTTGAACTTGAATTAAATGATTATGAACAATTAACAATAGTAAAATTTAGTACGTATCAAGCTGAGCTGCAGTCACAGGTAAGCTAAAATACGGTAACAAAACTCGCACTCTTAATTTGTGCTTGTGTAATTTAAATATTGTAGCCAGCTATGAATACCTTAACTGAATTTGAAATTAAAGCAGTGAAATCGAATGATGCTGGTGTTTGAATTTCAACGACACTCGGGTTCATTCCGGAAAAGGAAGGGACCCTGCTTGGTAATGCAATTGGGACAATGAGCAACAAAGGCTCATGCTACGTTGCTGTAATTTTGTGATTTGAACAGTTTGAAAAGCTGAGGTCTGCCATACAGTTCTAAAACTTTACGTGCTTCCAGTCTTCCTTGTTGGTTGATTGAAGGTTTGAAGCCGTCGATCGAGGAGGTGGCGACAGTCACTCATTGTCCGCCGTCGCTGTTGCAGAAGCTGGATGTTGGCGCGCCTTCTTCTCGACACGGTCACCAGGCGAAACGGGCTCTTGATGTGCGCCAGCTAATGCTTCCCGTCCGCGACACCGTGTCAGAAGTCGAGCGCAATTACATGCTGCCCAACTCCGAAAGCGCGGCAACTCGCGGCAGCGTCACACAACACACCTGCTCCACTGCCCTACTCCCGCCAGACTCCCTCTGCCCGCGCTCCATGCGGCAGAGTGAACACTACCAAAGATCCTAAACACTTTGTTTCTCCACACGACCTATCGACGTAATCGTTCGATAGCATAGTTTTCCCTAGGCCAGACCCAGCGTATAAATACAAATAATATTCACAAAACATGTTGTTGTTGTTGTGGTCTTCAGTCCTGAGACTGGTTTGATGCAGCTCTCCATGCTACTCTATCCTGTGCAAGCATTTTCATCTCCCAATACCTACTGCAACCTACATCATTCTGAATCTGCTTAGTGTATTCATCTTTTGGTCTCCCCCTACGATTTTTACCCTCCACGCTGCCCTCCAATACTAAATTGGTGATCCCTTGATGCCTCAGAACATGTCCTACCAACCGATCCCTTCTTCTGGTCAAGTTGTGCCACAAACTTCTCTTCTCCCCAATCCTATTCAATACTTCCTCATTAGTTATGTGATCTACCCATCTAATCTTCAGCATTCTTCTGTAGCACCACATTTCGAAAGCTTCTATTCTCTTCTTGTCCAAACTATTTATCGTCCATGTTTCACTTCCATACATGGCTACACTCCATACGAATACTTTCAGAAATGACTTCCTGACACTTAAATCAATACTGGATGTTAACAAATTTCTCTTCTTCAGAAACGCTTTCCTTGCCATTGCCAGCCTACATTTTATATCCTCTCTACTTCGACCATCATCAGTTATTTTGCTCCCCAAATAGCAAAACTCCTTTACTACTTTAAGTGCCTCATTTCCTAATCTAATTCCCTCACCATCACCCGACTTAATTAGACTACATTCCATTATCCTTGTTTTGCTTTTGTTGATGTTCATCTTATATCCTCCTTTCAAGACACTGTCCATTCCATTCAACTGCTCTTCCAAGTCCTTTGCTGTCTCTGACAGAATTACAATGTCATCGGCGAACCTCAAAGTTTTTATTTCTTCTCCATGAATTTTAATACCTACTCCGAATTTTTCTTTTGTTTCCTTTACTGCTTGCTCAATATACCGATTGAACAACATCGGGAACAGGCTACAACCCTGTCTTACTCCCTTCCCAACCACTGCTTCCCTTTCATGTCCCTCGACTCTTATAACTGCCATCTGGTTTCTGTACAAATTGTAAATAGCCTTTCGTTCCCTGTATTTTACCCCTGCCACCTTTAGAATTTGAAAGAGAGTATTCCAGTCAACATTGTCAAAAGCTTTCTCTAAGTCTACAAATGCTAGAAACGTAGGTTTGCCTTTCCTTAATCTTTCTTCTAAGATAAGTCGTAAGGTCAGTATTGCCTCACGTGTTCCAGTGTTTCTACGGAATCCAAACTGATCTTCCCCGAGGTGGGCTTCTACTAGTTTTTCCATTCGTCTGTAAAGAATTCGTGTTAGTATTTTGCAGCTGTGACTTATTAAGCTGATAGTTCGGTAATTTTCACATCTGTCAACACCTGCTTTCTTTGGGATTGGAATTATTATATTCTTCTTGAAGTCTGAGGGTATTTCGCCTGTTTCATACATCTTGCTCACCAGATGGTAGAGTTTTGTCAGGACTGGCTCTCCCACGGCCGTCAGTAGTTCCAATGGAATATTGTCTACTCCGGGGGCCTTGTTTCGACTCAGGTCTTTCAGTGCTCTGTCAAACTCTTCACGCAGTATCGTATCTCCAATTTCATCTTCATCTACATCCTTTTCCATTTCCATAATATTGTCCTCAAGTACATCGCCCTTGTATAGACCCTCTATATACTCCTTCCTCCTTTCTGCTTTCCCTTCTTTGCTTAGAACTGGGTTTCCATCTGAACTCTTGATATTCATACAAGTCGTTCTCTTATCTCCAAAGGTCTCTTTAATTTTCCTGTAGGCGGTATCTATCTTACCCCTAGTGAGATGGGCCTCTACATCCTTACATTTGTCCTCTAGCCATTCCTGCTTAGCCATTTTGCACTTCCTGTCGATCTCATTTTTGAGACGTTTGTATTCCTTTTTGCCTGTTTCACTTACTGCATTTTTATATTTTCTCCTTTCATCAATTAAATTCAATATTTCTTCTGTTACCCAAGGATTTCTACTAGCCCTCGTCTTTATACCTACTTGATCCTCTGCTGCCTTCACTACTTCATCCCTCAAAGCTACAAATTCTTCTTCTACTGTATTTATTTCCCCCATTCCTGCCAATTGCTCCCTTATGCTCTCCCTGAATCTCTGTACAACCTCTGGTTCTTTTAGTTTATCCAGGTCCCATCTCCTTAAATTCCCCCCTTTTTGCAGTTTCTTCAGTTTTAATCTACAGGTCATAAGATGGAAATAGAAGGATATGCATTTCCGGCGTTACAATCAGTCCCCTAAAACTTAAAACTACTTAAACCTAACTAACCTAAGGACATTACAGACATCCATACCTGAGGCAGGATTCGAACCTGCGACCGTAGTGGTCGCGCGATTCCAGACTGAAGCACCTAGAAGCGCTCGGCCACCACGGCCGGCCTCAGTACCTTGGTCTTTAGCGTCCATACTAAAATAAATAAATAATATTGTGGTTAATAACGGTAAAACTCTCAGACTGTCACCTGAAATAAATGTAAACTACCTGGTTAAAAATATCCGGACACACCTATGCTATGCAGATTTGAGCACTAGATGTCACGAGAGTCTGACCCGCCAGTATAAAGGGCAGGGGAGGAGGGAGGAGGGGGCGGCGGGGTAGGTCTATTGTGTCTTCGATAGAGAAGCAGTAACAATAGATTGGGTCGGTCAGCAGAGCTCAGTGACTTCGAGCATGGAATAGTCAGTGGGTTCTACCAAAGTAACGAATCCGTAATGGACATTTCAGCCGTTCTAAAGCTGTCGCATTCGACTATTGGTAATGTGTTTGTGAATCGGAAACGCGAGGGAACAACCACAGCTAAATCAAGTACAGGCAGAACTCATACACAGGTGGACAGGGGCCGCCGAGCACTGCTGAGGGTGATTCTACTGAACTGCCTGCAGTCAGCAGACGGATTCACTCGTGAGTTCCAAAGTACTGCCAGCTGTCCAGATAGCACAAAGACTGTGCGTCCGGAGATAAAGGAATGGAGTGTAATCGTGGAGCAGCTCCTCATAATCCATACATTCCCATAGTCGGTACAGAGCGACTCTTGAGATGGTATACAGAGCGACGCCACTGGACTTCGGGTGACTGGAAACGAGTGATTTAGGGTGATGAAATACGCTATACTCTGTGGAAATCCGATGGAAATGTTAGGGTTGGACACATGTTTGGAGAGCATTACCTGCCATCATAAGTGGATGGCAGTAAGAAAGATGGCGAAATTCTGTATCAGACGCACGTGACTCGTTGGAAAATAATTCTCACTGACCGCAGGGCTTTTATATTCCTTACAGCAGGGATGGGGAAATGTGCTACTGTTCGCGCGGGCCCCCGTGAGTGCCCACACCGCGTGCCAGCGGGCACTGAGCCAGCAGTTCCCCATTTAGCTGTCTTCCAACACCGCCCGTTTGTTACCGGTACGCTCACGGCATAAAGGGCCTGTTTACTTCGTATCGGTTGTCGGTTCGAAGTCTCTTTGGCATTCACGATGGGACAAAATAAGTGAGAGGAATATGGCTGCGGAGGAGTTAATGTTCTCAAAACTAAAATCGGTCAAATCCCTACACTTCAGTGCACTGTTGGAAGAAGATGACTGTTTTGTTGGAACACAAACCGGCCCATAGTGTCTATTTTGTAATGCTATTTTACGGTCGTGGAAGAAGTACAACGTGAAGCGATGTTTTCAACTCCTTCATTAGAAATTCGTGATCACTTTCCAGACTGAGGACAGGAATGCCAAACATCCCGAGCTAAAAATGGAGAGAGAGGAAGAAGAACGTTCCTATTGATATAAGTCATTTCATGAAAACGTAACGATGTTATTTATAAAGCATTATGTGGTTCTTAGCTCGATTTTACCTCCTCCTCGTAATGTATCTGAAGGGAGAGAACCATGTCATCCACAATGATGGTGCCATGAGAGTGAGCTATCATAAAGATCTTAATAAAAACAAAACGATGCCTCCCTTCAGCGATGGATACTTTGTCAAAAAGTGTTTTGTTGCTGCCGCAATTATCTTGTGTCCAGGGATTTTTCTGGTTTTGGAAACACTTCCTCTTTAACGGAGAACAGTTTGCAGTTGCATCGAAAAAATGGCAAATATGGAAACGCAACTGAAAGACAAAACAAAACATATCTTTTTCTCTCTTTGGCTTTGGATGAAAACATGGATGTAACGGTTATTGCTCAGTCTGCTGTATTTGTGAGAGGCGTTGACGCTGAGTTCAACTTGGTGGAGGAACTCCTTGATTATGTGTCAGTAGACGATGCAGCTACGGCCGACGACATATTTTCTTGCTTAGAAAACATTATTGACAAAATTACCATAGTTGGGAAAAACTATATTTGATTGGAATAGATGGAGCTACTGCAATGATTGATCAAACACAATACACACGATATATTGTGTCGTAAGTATTGCTGTGCTGTAATAATTACAATGAAAAGAATATGAACGTAACTACAAACTTGAGTGTCACCTGCCGATCGTGTATTATCGGCAGTCTTCAGTCCCGTTCGTGAGTAGAGAATGCGTGCTGTGCGCATCTTGCCAGCATGGCGACACAAATGCCCACGTTGCCCGCGGGCAGCCTCGCGGGCTGCTCTCGTGCCAAGCCCTGTCTTACAGCCACTCTTCCTTCAATAAGAAAATGAATTTGTAACTTTACAATGACAACAGCTGCAAAGCGATAGCACATTTTTTTCTGCAGACTAACCTTGTAAGCTACCTTGAATGCCGTCAGCTCCCTCGTTTTCCTCGATTATGACGCGCCCTTGTACCCAGCAGTGCGTCACTTCCTCCTCCTTTTGTAGCAGGAGAATGTCCCTGAGTTCTTCCCCACTCAAGCTTGGACTAGGTATATGTGTGAGTTATCTTTTTACTCTGATAGACGTTTTGCGAGTAATATGAACCGTGCAAACCGCGCCGAGAGTCATCTGGCCGGCAGTGTGCTAGCGTGGGACCGGAACACAGAGAGTCACACTTTGTAGTTTAGATCTCTCGTGTAAACGGCAATCTCCATATTTCAAGAGCTACACGTCGTAGGTCTCAAACAAGGCAAACTATACCGTCATTTTGAGGAGTGCTGAGGGTAGTCAGTAGCTGCTTAGCGACCATATTGCGTCCAGGATTTCTGCCGTATTTCACACAGTACTGAAATGTTCTTAGAAGCTGCTCGCGGAAGTGCGACTTTCTGAGGGTTCTTATGTCGGGTTCTGTTGATCACTGAGATAAAGGTCAAGTATTCTGAATAGCCGTGAGTCCAGCAACCATTTATATACCTACAGAAGGAATGGACGTACTGTAGATATCCTATGGTAAAGGGCAAAGATTTAAACTCTACACACTTCCTCCAGCCCAGGCAATTCGAGCATATCAGCTGGTTCTCTTGCATTACTTGTTGTTTAGGGAGGACCTCAGACGATTTATGAAAGGACCATGCTCGGTTCGTGTGAATATCCCGAGAAACCATGATTTATGAGTAAAAAAGTGCCAATAGTGGGATGGCCACTTCTGTAATTTCTATTCATGGAAAATTTTCGGAATTTTTGCCATCTACTCTTAAGATGATATTCTCGAGGAACTTGGAATCTTTAGCATTACCTGTTGGCGAGATCCAGAGGTTCAAAGTTAGAGAATTTATGAAGAAAACTGCAGAAACTGGTTTTTAGGGTTTTTTCATTGTCAGCAGCAATTATACAAATACCGAACACAGCACATAGCGCAGATATTAACTGTACACATGAAGACATTTATCTAAAAACGCCTTTTTCCGTTTCGAAAATCCGAATCCCTTATCAGATACACCAGAAAAACCACGATTTTTGGGGAACAAAAGTACGAATTGTAGTTATGGACTGTTCTATAATTGATAGCCAACTAATGGAAATTCGTCGAAACTTTTTCCATCTGTTCTCAAGATGACGTTCTGGGAAAATTCTGAAAATTTTCTCGATATCATTTTCTGTTACCGAGATTCAAATGTTCACAATTACGGAAATTTTGGAAGTAATATCCGATTTGAGGAGTAAGTGTAGTTTTAACTGACCTGGCGAACACATTGCGGGACGTTGGTGCTGTCACCAAACTATGTTTCAGTCAGCATATTTTACCCAACAAAACTTTTGACTTGGTATCTCTGTGTAATGGACCTTCACACGTATACAAATATGCCCAAAGTGAGCACAGTATCCAGAAAAAAATGTAAAGAAAACGGTTTCGTGTTAACCTTACATTATGTGAATGTATTTGTTGTTTGTATGTGTCAAAGTAAACAGACGTGTCTAAGTATATAAACAGAATGTCAAGACTTTACTGGCCTATAGAATTCGTTTTTATAAGCAACACACTCTGCTGTAGCAGAGAAAAGAAGAGATCCGCGGAAAAATGCTCCTGTCGGAGTACAGAAAAGGCGAATATGTTCCTCCTTAAAAGACTCTCTCAGATAAGTGGGGAACCAGCTACCTCAATCCTCTTTCCACCTCAATCACCAAAAATTTGGCCAGCGTACAGATTTGGGCTTATTGCGCTGAAAGAGTAGCATAGAGGCAGTGACGGTGGAACAGAGAGGAGACAGTGATTGTGGAAGAGAGAAAGAGACCGCGAAAGAGAAAGAGAGATGGATGAAGACAATAGAAGTGGCAGGGAAATAGAGAGGAGCTATTGATGGTCAGTGAGAGACAGTGGCCCTGAAAGAGAAAGAGATATAGATGCGGACAGAAGAAGTGGGGGTAAAAGAGAGGGGAAAATGTGGAAATGAAAAATAAAGAATTATGCAGACAATAAATAGGTCTGTGGAGTCTGAACCTTCCTAGACCAGCGAAGTTTAAGATGTAAATATAGAGGTGTACGCATTTTGTACCGACATTTTAAACACGTGAGTATAAGGTAAAAAGTGAGTTGGTCTCACCAGAATTTTTGAGCTGCCGAATGAAGTCACAGGCAGTGGGGATGGGAGACAAAAGGAGGCAATGAAAGCGAGAGAGGAGCCAGTGTCAATGGGATATGCTGTGAGTCACTGGGAGAAAAAGGAGACAGTAGGAGAGAGACATATATAGACAGTGGCACTGAGAGGGAGATTCTGAGTACGAAGGCTTCAATGTGAAGTGAGACTGCCGACCGTGGTGGCCACGTGGTTCTAGGCGCTGCAGTCCGGAACCGCGGGGCTGCTACAGTCGCAGGTTCGAATCCTGCCTCGGGCATGGGTGTGTGTGATGTCATTAGGTTAGTTCGGTATAAGTAGTTCTAAGTTCTAGGGGACTGATGACCTCAGATGTTAAGTCCCATAGTGCTCAGAGCCATTTGAACCATTTTTTTGAAGGGAGACTGAGTAAAAGGATTTAAAATTCTGTCTTAAGAGTGCGCGAATATGTTCGCACATTAACACTTTTGTTAAGGAGGCGGAATGAATATTGAGGCAGCTGTTCCTCACCTCTCAGTCAGAGTCTTTTAAAGAGGAACATATTCACATTTTTTTTCCGACTGGAGCATTATTCCGCTATTAGGTTTTGGCATACTCATGCCCACATTAAATGAAAGTACTCCCGAAACAGTGTGTTTTGACCCACAGCCATGAGTCGTTGCTACAGAATGTTTCTGAGAGAAGAAATCGCCTATTTTACCTTCTACACGAACATGAGGAGCTGTTAGCCTGTTTCGAAATTTCTAGACTTACACAGTACAACGCCGCAACAAACTTATAAAAACATCGTGGACATGCTACACTGAATTAATAAATGAAAGGAAATTGTCACGGAGGAGACTCGATCCTTCATTAACCTAGATGACAGGCAGAAGAATTCTCCACAGCGTAACACAGACGTCGTGACCAGTTTCTCGAAAAACGTGTGCTGGCATTGTCGGGACAGTTGAGATTACTGTCGTGATGTATAAGCACGGTGAAGTGACTATGTTTCTGCCAGCCATAGCTGCAGGTGCGTAATAAAGCATGTTTCCCAGTCATTCGGCAGAGTAATTTTGAATTTCGCGTTAAAACTATAGGTTTACAGTGAACAGTTTCATGAACCATTATAGGTCCTGATTGTAGTATTTGAGTGTTTAAGGTGTGGCACTGCATCCTGCCATTACCGAATAATCCATTAAGACTTATCCTTTACAACATGTACACATCAGCTAAAAATACGTCGCTTATGTATTATAATTTTAGGAGTCATAACTAGAAAAGAATTCATGATCACGTGATCAACAACATCTGAGCTAGTATTATATCCCCGTAGACAAAATAGTGCTTACAGCCGAATAACGTCAACAATATACCCCCACAGCAATCCATGCATGAGCACGTAAGTTTTACCACTGGCTTTGGCACTTAGTGTTTACGTTTGGAGGAAGAAGTATAGTTAGTAGTTACCCTAGCTGGATTGGGGCTCTGTGTTATAGCTGGATAGTAAAATAAAAGAAGCAAGCCACACTTATTGATAAAAGCAATAAGGGCATATATACAGTTGTAAATTTACATAATTTCATAGAAAAACATGTTTCGTATGAAAGAATAATGAAGAAACGGAAAAAGTGTCAATTTTAAGATGCCACGATATCATAGGAGAAGAAGGCGTACGCGCCTTACAGTTTATAAAGCAATAGACAATATTCCTATTAATACCGAGAACTATGTAGGTGCACAAGTTGTCCCGCATGGTCCATCAGTGTCCTGTGGTAGGTGCTTAACTTTACCCTTAGTAACGATGATACCTTGTAGCATACTAACGGCTGGGTAACCGTAGCCCTCGTCCGTGGACCTAAAGTCGATAAAGTTGCAGGGCTAGAAAGCTGTAACAGCCGTGACGTCATGGCTTATCGGACATCTCGCATCGCAAAGGTCTACAATAGAGATATGGGTAAATCATTTTACTTGTCGTCGACGCCGTTGGTTCTGAGGACTAGGAATCATCGTACAATAAATGAAACTGAATCTGCATCAGTTTGGGTAAAAGATATTGACAATTGTAAAAAAAATGAAACTCGTGGGTGATCTCACTCCGATTACGACACGATCGTACAGGATATCTAAATTTATACTTAAGAAGTAGAGGAAATATATAGGGCCATATGCAGTAGAAAATGCCTGGTGATCTCTTAGATTTTTCCTAGAAAGTTACAAGGAAGGGAGAAGTATCATAATTGAATGAGAGATATGTGCTGAAGTCTGAGAGAGAGAGAGAGAGAGAGAGAGAGAGAGAGAGAGAGAGAGAGCTGTGTGTGTGTGTGTGTGTGTGTGTGTGTGTGTGTGTGTGTGTGTGTGCGTGTGTGTCTGAGTCTCGTTATTTTTTTAGAGCGAGAGACATACACAGATAATTAGAAAGAAAAAAAAATCAGTAGACACATAGGGAAATCGGTAGAGACTGCTACCGTAGATATAGCAGAGGTTATTCTGAATACGATGGTATTCTCCTCGAAACAAATGGGTGCTGCCAATCATGTCTATTTGGAGTAAAAAATAATATTTCGGTGCAATGTAAAGTGGTATGATTCCAGGAGGGATCACATGAAGCACATACACTACGTGATTAAAAGTATCCGGACAACCCCAAAAACACGTTTTTCATATTAGCTGCATTGTGCTGCTCGTAAGTCACACATTACGCCTGTAAATGTCAAACGACGCCTCGCTTGGTATAAGTAGCGTAAATATTCGACGATTGAACAGTGGAAAAACGTTGTGTGGAATGACGAATCACGGTACACAATGTTGCTATCCGATGGCAGGGTGTAAGTATGGTAAATGCTGGTTGAACGTCGTCTGCCAGCGTGTGTAGTGCCAGCTGTTAAATTCGGAGGCGGTGGTGTTATGGTGCGGTCGTGTTTTTCACGGAGGGATTGGTACCCCTTGTTGGTTTGCGTGGCACAATCACAGCACAGGTCTACATTGATGTTTTAAGGACGTTCTTGCTTCCCGCTATTGAAGAGCAATTCGGGGATGGCGATTGCATCTTTCAACACAATCGAGCACCTGTTCATAACGCACAGCCTGAGGATGGGTGGTTACACATCCCTGTAATGGACTAGCCTGCACAGAGTCCTGACCTGGATCCTACAGAACACCTCTGGTATGTTTTGGAACGCCGACTTCTTGCCAGGCCTCACCGACCGTCATCGATACCTCTCCTCAGTGCAGCACTCCGTGAAGAATGGGCTGCCATTCCCCAAGAAACCTTCCACCACCGGACTGAACGTATGCCTGCGAGGGTGGAAGCTGTCATCAGGGCTGAGGGTGGGCCAACAGCATATTGAATTCCAGTCTTACCGATGGAGGGCGCCACGAACTTATAAGTTATTTTCAGCCAGGTATCGGGATACTTTTCATGACATAGTGTATATTGACGCTTCTATTACAGTTGGAATCACGAGAATCTTGCATGGGTGACATACATGACCTACGTCAGAAGCTAGCACTATTGCACAGCATCTTCTCTAACTTTTTACGATTTGTCTTGTTTTAATCATTTTCTCGATTTTTCTCTCTTGCAATATCAGTTACAGCAAATTTACTACCTCCGGCACACATACAACTGAGCATTATGGAGGAGAGTGAACACATGTTGGCGAGAGAGAGACGACCGAAGATGCAGTTAGCACTGATACGTCAACATCATGACTTCCTTTGATGTCGGCTCTGCGTGAACTGGGCACTGCTCGGTGCTCGGCTTAAGTTTCGTTTTACTGTTGGCCGAGCGGCCTCTGCACATTACTTGGGCGGGGGAGGAATTCTGAACGTTAAATAGACGGACAAACAGGTCGTTGATTGCTCCCCACTTATTAGTTTATGTAGGACGTTTTCCCACGTTTGCCATTAGCCAATGTCCGCGCTTTCAAGCTGTTTTGGTTGTTAACTGAAGATAGCTATTTGATTTACGTCGAATATGCCATTGTGAAAGCCCATTGAAGCCCTGCGGTGGTCTCATGAATCAAGAAAAATTGGTGGTGATTGTACTGTTATCATGTATGTGCAGCCAGTTTTTTCTAGCAATCATTGTATGTGATGTTCACAATCTGAATCCCGTTGTTGACACCTTAAGAACATTTGAGTCTATGGAGGATCGGATTACTGACAGATTTTGCGCGATCTCTGCAGTTCTCCAAGGTCCCTTTATATTCTATAGCGAGAGAGATGTCATAGCCTCTGTGATTTAATGACTTTGTATGTAGGAATAGTTTGTTTTTGCTGCACTGTGGTCATTGCTCTGTTTTATTTGCCTGTGTTAAGGGCGTATGTACTTCAGATAATTTCTGTATCTACTTACAAGTCTTATAGTGACGTCGCACACTAACATTGTGAGATTAACATGTTTTTATATTCTATGACGGAGTGCTGAAAGGTAATGTCTCTAAATTTCTTATTATGTTCTCTATATCTGTTCAGGCATTACATGCCATACACATTACTCAATCGACTGTCCTGAATCGCTTATACAAGTTGCAACCCTCAGCCGCTACAGGACTCCGAATCGTAGCATGTAACGTGGCATTATACAAGGTAACTATATCGTTGTGAGAGAAACAGATCGCTATATTCAGGTTCCACGAATTCGAAGAGTCCGTTCATACGTGGCGCACACTACCTACAGCATGACAATGCCAGGCCACAGGCGAACGCTACGACATCTACAACAGTCTGGCACCTTGGGTTCACTGTCATCGGTCATCCTCCATACAGTCCGGACTTGGCCCCATCCGATTTTCATCTGTCTCCAAAACTTCAGAAACATCTTCGAGGACTTAACTTTCATAGTGATGAAGTGGCACAAGCAGAGGTGGGGTTGTGGCACCACAAACAAAGGCGAACAGTGACGATATCAACAAACCTGATCCTCGTTGCAAGAAATGTGTTCGTCGACAGGTTGACTATGTTGAGAAATAAATACGTATGCACGAAGAATACAGATGCAAAACGTTAATTAACTCTGTCTTATTAAAAAGCTTCAAGAGTTATCACATAAAAAAATCAGAATCATTACTTTTCAGCAGACCCACGTACCTATGAGCCCAGTACCGCTGCACTGTAACGGTACCTCGCGCGAAGATACGCAGTGGTGCTCCGCCATTGCTCATGATACCTCTACATACTATAACTCTTGGCCATATCGATGACGTTCATGAACATTTTGTGGTGTTTAACGTGTTTCTCTCTCTCTCTCCGTAGTAACTGATGGCCAGAGTAGCTTGCCATAGTGAAACCGGAATAGTTGCACAACATCCCTCTAACCACTGTTGCTGACCCAAACAAATATGCTCCCTACAGCAGCGATTCTTTGTTGCCGATGCCCTCGTTGAAATTGGATGCAGTCAACATGCAGACCAGGCTGATTTAATTGGCGCAAAATTGTTCTGACAGACACACCTGCACCGGTAGCAGTTACAAGGCCTGCAGCGACCTACCTAGGAGTGAGAAATCTTTTCATTTCCTCCACTAGGGCTTCGTATCGATCCTCTTGCCATGTGGCGGTGCGTCTACGACCACCGACATGCTTTCGCACAGCATTTCCACTTTCAGCGGCTGTATTTCATTTCGAGATGACACTTTTGGACACACTGTCCAACTGCTAGTCCACGATTGTAAGAAAACAAATGATGATTTGCTGACTTGTTGCCGTTCCATACGGAATGTCGCACTAATCGGTTCCACAACAACTGTCGTCAAACACCATACTGCACAAACTGTCGGATGCATATAGAGCGTTCGTGCACAGGCCACGTTGCAGTTAACACCTTCCACCCTCTACGTTTCCATTAACGAGTGCTATTATTGATCGGGTGTTCGGTAGATATTGTCGGTTGTTCCGTAGTAACAGGCAGTTGTCCCTTAGCGAGTGTCAGTTGTTTCTTAGCAGTTGTCAAGCAATGTAGAAAACAATAAATCAGAAATGACTGATTGTGCTTAATATGTGATATATCATTATTATTATATTGTGCAAACAGAAATATTATTATACATCACGTTTTTGAACAGAACATTTCGAGACAAACATTTTCTGAATTTCACTTCCCACGTACCATGGTACTTTTGCAACGCAGTTTCGTTGTAAAGAACATGGTGGAGGTCTCTAGTCATATTGGATTACAGATTTCTTACCTACTTAGATCTTAGATAGATAATAGCTTGCTTAACTTTATTTCAAACTTTACTCCTATTAGTTAACAATCCACAATTTGGTAACATGATTACAAGGCTACGTTACCGAGAGATCACTAAAAACAAAATTTGCAGTTTTCCAAGAATAAACTGAAATACCTAGATGGATAATTAGGACTTACGTACCTCCATTATTCTTATATCTTATGTATTCGTTTGTGTTCGGCAATGACGTGAGGTTGGTGGTAAGAGACTTTTGTGTTTTCGTATGCGAACGGTGTGAAGGATAAGTTATTAATAATTGTGTGAGGTTTTGAACCAGTGAGCATAATTGTTTATGGCATAGTAAGTCACTTACAAACTGCGAAATTACCGACTGATATCGCTCTGTTCTGACAGCAGCAGTTTGGTGTTTGTATCTTGCATCAGGCACTGACTAGCTGACCTCAGAGTGGTTCTGTGTTGAGTTTGGTAACTTTGTGTGTTCATAGTCAGCCATCTGCCACGATTTGAGAAATTAATTTTTGATCACTTGCGAGTGTTTCCGCAATGACTTGTAGTTGGTTCTGTTTTCCCTGCATGCAAACCGAGTGGAGGAACAGTTACTGATAGTTTGTCTATCTGTTTTTTTTGTGTTAGCTATTCTCTTTTGAGACTGTTGACCTTGTGGAATCCGATGGAAATATTATATTGATGATATGACCGGTGAATTTACTGATGGGAGAAATGAATTTTGCACGTCTTACGGGAGAAAATAACCAGTAAGTCAGCCTCCTGTATAGAGTTGCATCTTGACCATCTGTAGTTAAACGTGGTTTGTCATAAGCGGATGCGACACTGTTGTCTGAATGGTCACTCAGTCGGGAGTGTCCATGTTTGGACTGCCCGAGAACTTGTGGTTTGCGAGTGCTGGCAGTTCGTGTGTTCAAGGAACACATGCGAATCCATTTTTGTTGCATTGTACAGCTGTTTGCATTGAGTATCCTCATCGTGTGTTTTTTCCTTTTTTAATATTATTGGTTGTGTTTATTGAACACACGACTGCGTATACATCTTAAGTGGTTACCTTGTTGACTAGCGTCTGCTTTGGGTTGATTATTCTCAAATGGTTCCAAGGAAAGAAGTATGTGCGTTGTCGCTGTTCATCCACTTGCTAAGGCCGTATTACGAGACGTCAACAACAAAATTCTACAAAGATAGCTGTTCTGATTCTAGCAATGATAAATCAGTGTAGGGCGCTGAACACTAGCAAAGCTAATGCTGTATACTTGTGTTCTAATGTCAGTGTGACCAAGCCAGTGTTTGTCTGGCACACAACCCCACAACCCACTTTCTGTTCTATTTTTTTTGGTCAGGATGTGGTGTCCCAAGGCAGGTGAATATAATTTTCAGCTCCTGACCTACTTATTTCCTCATACCCTTCTTTTTTTAAGCTAATGACAACTTATCTTCTGGGACACATACAGGATTCAGTTCTATTTTTATGCCATGACCTACTTGTTTCCTCAGACAATTCCTTTTTTTTTAAATAATGACTACTTATCTCTTGGGACACATCAAGGATTCTGTTCTGTATTTAGTCCATGACCTACTTACTTCCTGGGTGACACATCCAGATCATATATCAGTTTTATTTTTAGCCCTTGATCTATGTGTTTCAGGGTACACACTGTTTTCAGCCCATTGGAGTCATAAAATAGGGAGAAAAACGTGCTGTTTTCAAGTATGATTACGGCCGCTGGAGAGGCAGCTGCTCCGAAAAATTAGTGTGATACCACGTATCCACTGGGTGGCGGCTAGAAAATCAAGCATTAGGGTGCACCCCAACCAGTCTAGCAGTCAAAAATGGTGGTGGCTCTGCGATTAGTACTGGAGAGTTGCTCCAGCCAGTGTGAAAGAGTAGCTGATCAACAGACGTTTCGGAATTATTTTTCTTTATCGTCATTTCATTTTCCATCACCTCACATAGACTGGGGGGACGTAGGCTGTCAGTGGTACTTGAAACCCACTCTACAGCCAAGCGACAAGGGAAGACCAACTAAAAAGAAAATAAATACCAACATACAGGTGAGATATTCAAAATCAGTTAAAATATTTTAAAAGTTAAAAAAATGGATGTTTTCACGTATAAGAGATATGACTTCCATTGTTTTTGGTTAAAAAGAGCAATAATAAAAGATATAAACGACACACAATGAGAATATGTTTAAATCCATTACTCAGAACACTGATGGTTCAAATGGCTCTGAGCACTATGGGACTTAACTGCTGAGGTCATCAGTCCCCTAGACTTAGAACTACTTAAACCTAACTAACCTAAGGACATAACACACATCCAGGCCCAAGGCAGGATTCGAACCTGCGACCATAGCAGCAGCGGGGTTTCGGACTGAAGCGCCTAGAACTGCTCCTCCACAGCGGCCGGCAACACTGATGGTAAAAGCAAGCATTGCACTACTGTCACTAAAACTGGAATGACCTGCTCTGTCAAGTTTACTGTTGAGTAAGTTCAAAACTTTCTATATTTGAAGTCTTTACTTAATAATCGTTGGGTGCACTTGTACTCAGGTTTTTACAGCATTTCTTGACTGATTTGAAGTGGTATGGTTTGAATGTTGTCAGCCAGTGGTGATGTTGGTTGGAAGGAGATCACTCTTGTGTAAAATAATTTTTTATTGTATACATTTAATTTTGTTTTAAAGTTCTGCCGGGCGAGTTCAGCACAGAGCAGACTACCTGTGGGCTGGTGTGCCAATATGAATGTCAACAAGGCATACTACCGACGTAACAGAAATCAGGGTATGAAATTAGTATTGCCACACAAACCCTGAGCGAAGAAGGCAGGAACGCAAACATTGCAGTGCCACATAACAAGATAGTGTGAAGTAATACTTTGAAACTTAAGCGCCAGAGCGCCACTGCAAAATCAAATGTAGGAAGAAATACCCGAGCTCAATGACCCAGAATAGTTATTGAATTACTAAAGCAAGACGAGGGCAAATGCGCTCAGACACCCAAAGCGATTCTGAGTCCTTTAAAAAACAAGGCTTTCGGAGCTGAAAGACACATTCAATTGTGGAGCCAATTTGTTCGCATCGCTAGAACCAGAGAGAAAGTCAGTTTCAGAGAAACTGGGACAAGATGATCGACGATGGTCTGCCTGCTACCTGCCTGGTGACTTGAACACCGAGATGCAACCAACATGATGTACACTATAGCTGTGGTGTTTTTAGATTAGATTAGATTAGATGCAGTTTTCGTTCCATAGACCCAAAATATGAGATGATTCTCGTGGGTCTTGAACATGTCAAAGTATGACACAAAGACATAAAACATTTGAATATTATACTTACTACCCTGATCATTTGTCACGAGATAGTGGAAGTAGGCTAATACAATGCAGTAAACTGGAACAGCCAATGCTTACAGAATTAACACGCTGTCAGAATGAAACACTGTTATGCACTATTAATAAATTTATCATACAAAAAATACCTAATCTTGACTGCTGTGACCAAGTGTTGTCAAAACTGAAATCTAACATATTTTTATTTAGGCTGACTTTACAGTGTCTGTTAAGATATTCATCTACGGAGTAGAAGGAGTTGCCTATCAAAAAGTCTTTCAAACTCTGCTTAAACTGTGCTTTATCTGAAAGCAAGTTTTTAATGGTTTCTGGAAATTTATTGAAAATGTGTGTTCCTGAATAATGGACCTCTTTCTGGACCAAGGTAAGTGATTTAAGTCTTTGTGTAGACTGTTCTTATTCCTAGTATTGATACTATGTATTGAGCTATTGGTTGGAAATAGAGATGTATTACTTGCAACAAAATTTCATTAAGGAATAAATACACTGAGAAGCAGTGGTTAGAATACAAAGTTCCTTCAACAGATTTCTACAAGATGTTCTTTAATTTACACCACAAATGATTCTTATCACACACTTCTGCACCATAAAAACTTTTGCTCAGTTTGATGAGTTGGAGCAGAATGTCATCCCATATGACATAATAGAATGAAAGTAACAAGAGTGTGCAAGTTTTTTTATATTTATATCTCCTATATCTGTCATCATTCTCATGGCAAATACAGACTTGTTTAGGCGCTTAAGGAGTTCTTTGGTATGCTCTTCTCATTGGAATTTGTAATAGAGTTGTAATCCCAGAAATTTAACACTGTTAAACTCTTCGATCTGCATGTCTTCATATGTTATACTCATGCTGGAAGAAATCTGTTACAGGTTCTGAACTGCATATTGTGGGTCTTCTCGAAGGTTAATGACAATGAAATAGCTTTGAACCACTTCTTAATGTCAGTGAAAATTCGATTAGGATCTGTTTCTAAATTTGTACTTGACTTGCTACTTATTGCAATATTTGTATCATCTGAAAACAAAACAAACTTAGCATCTCGCAATGTAACAGATGAGAGATCATTAATGTACACAAGAAAAAGCAGTGGACCCAAGATGGAACATTGAGGGACATCGCATGTAGTTAATTCTCAGTCAAATGACGACTGACTGCTTACTGCACAGGTATTTCGCAACGATACCCTTTGTTTCCTGTTAGATAGATAAGGCTCAAACCATTTCGCAGCATTGCCGGTGACACCATAATATTCTAATTTACTCAAGAGAATGCTGTAGTTCACACAGTCAAAGACTTTTGACAGGTCACAGAAAATGCCAATAGCGTCTAATTTATTATCTAATTAATGAAGTACATTCTCACTGTAAGTTTAAATAGCTTTCTTTATATCAGAATCGTTCAGAAATCCAAACTGTGACTTGGACAATACATTATCTGCAGTCAGATGCTTAAGGAGATGCTTGAACACAACCTTTTCAAATACTTTTGAGAAAGCTGGCAAAAGTGAAATTTGTCGATATTTTGATGGTCTCTATCTCCCTTCTTGTAAAGAGACTTAACTTCAGCATATTTTAGCCAGTTTGTAAATGTTTCACTGATAAGAGATTGATTACACAAATAACTTAAGATAGGACTCAACTCACATGAGCACTCTTTGATTAAATTTGTAGATACGAGGGCAGTTCAATAAGTAATGCAACACATTTTTTTTCTCGGCCAATTTTGGTTGAAAAAACCGGAAATTTCTTGTGGAATATTTTCAAACATTCCCGCTTCGTCTCGTATAGTTTCATTGACTTCCGACAGGTGGCAGCGCCGTACGGAGCTGTTAAAATGGCGTCTGTAACGGACGTGCGTTACAAACAACGGGCAGTGATCGAGTTTCTTTTGGCGGAAAACCAGGGCATCTCAGATATTCATAGGCGCTTGCTGAATGTCTACGGTGATCTGACAGTGGACAAAAGCACGGTGAGTCGTTGGGCAAAGCGTGTGTCATCATCGCCGCAAGGTCAAGCAAGACTGTCTGATCTCCCGCGTGCGGGCCGGCCGTGCACAGCTGTGACTCCTGCAATGGCAGAGCGTGCGAACACACTCGTTCGAGATGATCGACGGATCACCATCAAACAACTCAGTGCTCAACTTGACATCTCTGTTGGTAGTGCTGTCACAATTGTTCACCAGTTGGGATATTCAAAGGTTTGTTCCCGCTGGGTCCCTCGTTGTCTAACCGAACACCATAAAGAGCAAAGGAGAACCATCTGTGCGGGATTGCTTGCTCGTCATGTGGCTGAGGGTGACAATTTCTTGTCAAAGATTGTTACAGGCGATGAAACATGGGTTCATCACTTCGAACCTGAAACAAAACAGCAATCAATGGAGTGGCGCCACACCCACTCCCCTACCGAGAAAAAGTTTAAAGCCATACCCTCAGCCGGTAAAGTCATGGTTACAGTCTTCTGGGACGCTGAAGGGGTTATTCTGTTCGATGTTCTTCCCCACGGTCAAACGATCAACTCTGAAGTGTATTGTGCTACTCTTCAGAAATTGAAGAAACGACTTCAGCGTGTTCGTAGGCACAAAAATCTGAACGAACTTCTCCTTCTTCATGTCAACGCAAGACCTCACACAAGTCTTCGCACCCGAGAGGAGCTCACAAAACTTCAGTGGACTGTTCTTCCTCATGCACCCTACAGCCCCGATCTCGCACCGTCGGATTTCCATATGTTTGGCCCAATGAAGGACGCAATCCGTGGGAGGCACTACGCGGATGATGAAGAAGTTATTGATGCAGTACGACGTTGCCTCCGACATCGACCAGTGGAATGGTACCGTGCAGGCATACAGGCCCTCATTTCAAGGTGGCGTAAGGCCGTAGCATTGAATGGAGATTACGTTGAAAAATAGTGTTGTGTAGCTAAAAGATTGGGGAATAACCTGGTGTATTTCAATGCTGAATAAAACAACCCCTGTTTCAGAAAAAAAATGTGTTGCATTACTTATTGAACTGCCCTCGTATGTTATCATACCCACTGGAATACTTAGATTTTAAAGATTTTATAATGAATGCTACTTCTTTAGGAGACATGAGTGTCATTTCAATTTTACTGAAGTTATTTTTAAAGGCTGGTCTCAGACACTCCATTGCACTGTTCACCGAACGTCATAATACCAAGCTGTCAGTAACAGATATGAAGTACTTATTTAAGAGATCTGCAACGCTAGATGTACTTGTTAGCAAGGTCTCATTTATTTTTAGAGCAATGTCTCATACAGTTTTTATTTGGTTACCTGATGTAATTATCTTTTTCTCATAATAAAGCTGCTTCGTTTTCTGGATCACTTGTTTCAATATTTTGCAGTATTCTTTGTAATACATTACAATTCTAACATCAGAGCTGTTCCTAGATAGTACATACAGTCTCCTTTTTGTCCTACATGATATATTTATTCCTTGAGTAATCCACAGTTTAATTTTTGACTTAAGTGTGATTTGAGTTACCCTTAGGGGAAAACAATTTTCAAAAGTGGATGCAACTTTATTAATGAATGCTTTGCATTTTCCATTTCAGTGAGACGTATTGTAAACATCTATTCAGTCCATGTCTTTGAGCAATTTCCTCAATTTCTCAATTTTTGACTTATTTATTAACCTCCTCTACTATGCTTTAATAGATTTTTTATCCTGACAAGTTTCAATATTCAACACAAGATGCTGCATCTCATGATCAGATAACCCATTTACTATTGGTTTTGTGATATGAGGTTCTGCCCTATATTTGGGTACAAAGATATTATCAATAGCAGTCTCAGAGCATTTACATATCCTAGTAGCAAAGTTCACAGTAGGAACTAAATTGAATGATAGTGTTACTGACTGCAATAATTTTCACTGACAGAGCTTTTCAATAAATCCACATTAAAGTCCCCAGCAACCACTATATCCTTGTTTTTTTACTATGAGATGGGACAGCAGAGCTTCCAGATATTTTACGAAGAGGTTAAAATTTCCTGGAGGTGATCTGTATATACCTAATATTATAAAGGACTTATTATTAAATACTGCTTCTGTTGCACAAGCTTCTAAGTGCTTCTCTGACCAAAATTTATTAATATCAACATTCTTGAAATCAAAACAGTTTCTGACAAATATGGCAACTCCTGCTTTCTCCATATTTTCTCTACGGAAATAAAAGCTAACTTGAACCCTTTAACATTTAAAGTATCTATGCCAGTGGTCACATGATGCTCAGAGAGGTAGATTATATCAACTGGTTTTCTCAACTCTAATTCTTCAACACTAATAAGCAACTCATTAAGGTTACCCCTTAGTCCTCGGATATCCTGACGCAATAGTGATAATTTATTTTATGCACTGGCTGAACTACATCTGGATGAAGCTAATTTTCTGGCCAATTTTTGAGTGTCTTTAGTTTCCATCAGATTCTGTCTTCATGAATTGTGTACATCAAAATTTCCTTTCTGGCTGCCTGTTTTATCAATGTGAATTTCATTTTCAGCCTGTCTCTGAACTTCTTTTGTTTCTGCCCTCCATACCCTAAAAAAATCTGCTGATCTGTCACTTGTAACCACTGCTACTTCACCACTTTTGACATCGCCCCCCCCCCCCTTAGGTTATTTGTTATTAGAATAGACCGTTTTCCCTTCTCTTTCCTGTTGAAGTGAACGCCATGCCTAGTATAGTCCCACCTGCTGATATAGTCAACAGGAAACATACCGATATGAGACCCCATATCCGATCCAAGCAGCCGTTCCACCTCTAAATTAACTCTCCTAACAGATGAGTTTAAATGAGGCCGGTCATGGCGTCTGAGAACAGACACAAGCCCAACACCAGCATGTCTCGTTCCTGAAGCTATCTTTACCAGGTCCCTCTCAATTGAATAATTGGGGTTCCTATCTACGCTGTTGCCCGCCCTACCTATTATTACCACGGTGTCATCTTTTGTGAAGTCTTTACAAAGTGAACCTACATCCTCTTTCACCCGACCCAGACTTGTACTAGGTTTAAAAAAGCTTGTGACCTGGTAACCTGACCTTGGTTCTTCCTGCAACAGTTGACCAGCTTTTTCTGACTTCTTACTTTTCAAACACTTTCTGAAATTTTGTGGCTCATGAGTTTCCAACGGTGACTACGGATCAAACCTGTTCTCCACATTCACAACCACACTGTCTGAGAACGTCCTATTCCTATTTCTTCTATAACCTGTTATCACTTCCCATCTCTGTTTTCCCTTCTCACTCCTTAACCTTTCCAGATCTTGTTCGCTTTATCCAGTTCCGCCTGAGGGCAGCAATCTTCTCCTCCTGTTCCACTATCGTCCTATCTCTACAGCGAATCCTACACAACCAATGAGCCTTATTTATTTCCCCAATTCCTACGCCACTACAGTCACCCATATAAAAGAAACTGCAACAACCCTCACACCACACACCGGAACTAACAATCCTACGGCAAGTCATACGCTTCTCACTAATGGAAAACAAATTTTAGCTTTAGTCTGAGTTAAAAAAAAGAATAGCTTCGCAAACTACTCAATAAATATATTGAATTTCTTAGAAAGTTTAGGCCTAATGTTCGGATATTAATTCAAAACTTCTGGAGAAACAAAAACGATATGACCTGTACTGTTTACTTGACGAAACAAAAGGTAAACAAAGAAATGAGATTACACTATGTAAAGTTTCCACTTATTTCGGTACTTTTCACTTCGACTACTTACTAGAGAATCAAGTGGATAGCGTATAAGAATAAACTAACAACTAAAATTTTACTTTATTAAAATAATCACGTAACTCACAGTATATTACAACGTAAACAAATCGTAGTCCAAAACTCGCGCGTATGAAAAGTTTTCTTTTTTCAGTAAATACGCAAATAATTTGAATCCTTCAATTGATAGTTTACAATAGGTATTACTTTCCCTAATTATGATGTAATATGGCCTTAATTAATTGTTATTAAGCAATTAAACATTTATCTTTACGAGAGCAGTGAATGTGCACTACCCGCCAACCACTTATACTGTACCGTTGATATCTACTCGGTCACTGCGGATGAGGAGGAGACTGGTGTACAACCAGCTCTCCTACACTACCGCTCATTGTAACGATCTTCAACTTGTCATCTCCTCGTCGAGCAGGCGTGGCGCGTTCACGCAGCCGTCTGGCCGACTCGTGAAAATCTTCTGCGGTCATGGTCGATCTATGGTAGATTAGCAGGGCATAGTCTTCATAACAGCCAACATCATGGACTGCAGTCGGCTGCTCTCATCTAAGTGCGCGACGGGCTGTCTACGAAAGCGCTGAGGTGGGAGCTGTGTTGTATCACAGAACGTCGGGTACTACTCATTCCCCGCTGCCACCAACGCAGCGGGAGGCTGCGGCAAATTGTCCTGTAGGGGACCTCACACTTCACTTGTGAGGCATCAGTATTTCTTTGTGGCACTCGCTTAAACCCGACCACTGATCGCCATTATGAAGACCCTTTATAACACTGTAAACTCAATACGATTAATAATTGTTATTGCAGTTACCACTACGTCACTAACGCCTCCAGGCATGAACTGGATCACACATCCACACTCCATGCCTAGCCTCCTGCTCCCAATGCGACCCCAGCTTTTCGGGTCGTCACGTCACTTTATTTATTCAGAACGGTTGTAGAGGAAGAGAATTTCCATTTTCCATTTAGCGCGGTCGTTGCTACCGACGCTGGGCAGCTCGAGATGCGTATGGTTTCCAAACCTGACACCGGGGTCACTAAAAGGACGTCGGGTTCTCCAAATTGACGTCGGATCTGAAGCATAGCTATTAATTAAAATTGAGCTGGAAGAAAAAGGTTTGAAATCAATAAATTTGCTTCAGCCAACTCAACCCTCAGTAGTGAATTAAACAACCGCAACACTCTCCTCTACACGTCCCCTGGTTCACTATAGATGAACACGGCATATCACTGTTAAAATGTCCTCTTGAAAAGATGTGTTCCGCGTGCAACTTCGCTAACAGTGTATGTCGGTCCCTATCTTCTGATGGAACACATTTTTGTCGGAAACACGCAAATAGTACTCCATTAAAAAAAAAGAAACTTAGGATGTAAGTAAAGAATTTAGATTTTCTGTTACGTCACCATCAACCAAAACAGACCACCAAGCAGTCATGACATTTCTGGATAACGCGTCCAGGCAGTCGTGTGAAGAGCTGTATGGCAACCAAGAAACCCTAAAACACGATAGGCTGGCAAAGATTTAAACTCAGAAAATTTCCATGCAATATTTTAGCCTCTGTTTCAACTTACTTCTTTCGTTTGATATAAGCATTAAGCATGATTTATTGTGAATGAAAGAATAACGACAGTTATGAACTAAGTTAGAAATGAACCACCACTTTACCTGCCGCGCGGGATTAGCCGAGCGGTCTCAGGCGCTGAAGTCATGGACTGTGCGGCTGGTCCCGGCGGAGGTTCGAGTCCTCCCTCGGGCATGGATGTGTGTGTTTCTCCTTAGTATAATTTTTGTTAAGTAGTGTGTAAGCTTAGGGACTGATGACCTTAGCAGTTTAGTCCCATAAGATTTCACACCCATTTTTGAACGACTTTACCGATATCTTGCAGCAAAAAGCATTAGATAAAGTTCTTATTCTATTGTGGGTACAGCTTTTAAACTTATTCCTGATTTGCTGTTAGCTTTATACACACATCAAAAAAAGTTTTGCATCACCCCGGTTCCCAGAACTCCTGCAGACAGACATTGACTGTCGATATTGTATCACGGACACAGTCCCTTTGACTGTTCAGAGATGTCACTAAACCCGACCAAAGATGTACACAACCATGCATGAGTAGCGCCTATTAGACAGAGGGCGTCCGACAGCCGATCAGTTCTAGTCACTCCACTGGGAAGGAGGTACACGACTCTTGTCGTCTGTAGTTCAACCATGCGTACACGGTCAATGCCGCGGTTCGATCGCGTCCGCATTGTTAATTTGTGCCAGGAAGGGCTCTCAACGAGGGAAGTGTCCAGGCGTCTCGGAATTAACAAAAGCGATCTTGTTCGGATATGGAGGAGATATACAGAGACAGGAACTTTCGATGACATACCTCGCTTAGGCCACCCAAGGGCTACTATGGCAGTGGATGACAGCTGCCTTCGGATTATTCCTCGGAGGAACCCTGATAGCAACGCCACCATGTTGAATCACGCTTTTCGTGCAGCCACAGGACGTCGTGTTACGACTCAAACTTTGCGCAATAGGCTGCATGATGTACAACTTCATTCTCGACGTCCATGGTGAGGTCCATCTATCCCACCACGACACCACACAGCGCGGTACAGATGGGACCAACAACATGCCGAATGGACCGCTCAGGATTGGCATCGCGTTCTCTTCAAAAATGGTTCGAATGGTTCTGAGCACTATGGAACTTAACTTCAGAGGTCTCAGTCCCCTAGAACTTAGAACTACCTAAACTTAAATAACCTAAGGACATCACACACATCCATGCCTGAGGCAGGATTCGAACCTGCGACCGTAGTGGTCACGCGGTTCCAGACTGTAGCGCCCAGAACCGCTCGGCCACAGCGGCCGGCCTCGTTCTCTTCACCGATGAGTGTCGCATATACCTTCAATCAGACAATCGTCGGAGACGTGTTTCGATGCAACCCGGTCAGGCTGAACGCCTTAGCACACTATCCAGTGAAAGCAGCAAGGTGGAACTTCCCTGATGTTCTGGGGTAGCATTATGTGGGGCCGACGTACGCCGCTGATGGTCATGGAAGGCTCCATAACGGCTGTACGATACGTGAATGCCGTCTTCCAACCGATAGTGCAACCATATCGGCAGCATACTGGCGAGGCATTCGTCTCCATGGACGACAATTCGCGCCCCCATCGTGCACATCTTGTGAATACTTCTTCAGGATAACGACATAGCTCGACTAGAGAGGCCAGCTTGTTCTCCAAACATGAACCCTATCGATCATGCCTGGGATAGGTTTTAAAACTGCTGTTTATGGACGATGTGATGCACCAATCACTCTGAGGGATCTACGCCGCCGGCCGCGGTGGTCTTGCGGTTAGAGGCGCTACAGTCCGGAACCGCGGGACTGCTACGGTCGCAGGTTCAAATCCTGCCGGGGGCATGGGTGTGTGTGATGTCCTTAGGTTAGTTAGGTTTAAGTAGTTCTAAGTTCTAGAGGACTAATGACCTAAGATTTAAGTCCCATAGTGCTCAGAGCCATTTGAACCATTTTTTGATCTACGCCGAATCGCCGTTGAGGAGTAGGACAATCTGGACCAACAGGGCCTTGATGAAATTGTGGATAGTATGCCACGACGAATACAGGTACAACATGCAATGTGTGATTTTCATGAGTAATAAAAAGGGTGGAAATGATGTTTATGTTGATCTCTATTCCAATTTTCTGTACAGGTTCGGGAAGTCTTGGACCCGAGGTATAGGAAAACTTGTTTGATGTGTGTTCCTCCTCCGCAACACAACATAAGGTGACTTGCAAAGTATTTATGTTGAACTCACTTCCGTCAGCAACTATTATACGAGGCACGTGCGATATTTCTGATTGTTTTGAAGATTTAGACACCATATTACACAGCACAACACAACTGAAGTATCACTTTTTCGAAATACTGTTATTGGTTCCCATTGCAACGCGTAGGTTTGAAGTTTTGTTTAAAGTTACCTAAAACCTTCCTATGTAATTATGCAAAAGCGTGGCGCCCAGCGATGTGACACTCGGACTTGGAGACGCTTCGAACAGCACTGTGTCGACACATGTGAAAAAAAGGCCATAGCCCAGAAGTTCGTGTCAGCTATATGATGCGTTCATTATGTCACATTTGCACCAAATTTCAGCACAATTCTACGCAAGTGCACCACGCAAGTGTGAAATGATGAGAAGGCTGTCTTGCCCATTCGTACCCACATTTAATCTTTTCTTCTACGATTTGGGTGTTGATTCTTGCACATTTCGCCGGCGAAAGTGATAGAACACAGTGTGATAACCAGAAGGTCTACTTTCTTGACGGCGTTCGACACTGCTGTCCCCCAAACGCTCTTTAAGCTTACTGCCTTGCCACGGGCCGCGCGGCTGCCCGCCAGAGGTTCGAGTCCTCCCTCTGGCATGGGTGTGTGTGTTGGTCTTAGCGTAAATTGGTGAAGTTAGATTAAGTGGTGTGTAAGCTTAGGGACCGATGAACTCAGCAGCTTGGTCCCACAAATTTCCAATCAAGCCCGCTCTAAGGACATCGTGGGACTGCAACGAAATTGAACATTATCTGACTCCTTTGTGGTGTAGTGTTGCCGCCTGTTTTGCCCTGGTTGAAACATCCCCTTAAAAAAATTATACCTGACCGTGCTTAAACTGACACACAATATTTTTAGCGCAACGCAATCTGACTCTCAATAATCCCTACAAAAGAATGGCCCTGACTAACATTAACCTATTCCTTTCACAAATCACTTACCTCACAAAAATCTTTGTTACTCGAACTACTGCAATACAGCGAGCGCCAATACTACTAGCTAAATAAAAGATTTAAACTACTGAAGGCACTAACTACTGATAGGCATAGTTAGCAAATGAAAGATTTTGATAGAGAACAAACTATTTACCTTAATAGTGCTCGAAAGTCATAATATATATAGCAGTTCATGACATCCAGTCTTACAAATTTCAAAACTCCGCCATTTCTCTCCCCACATCCACCACTGCTGGCGGCTCGCCTCCAACTGCGCAACGCTACGCGCTGTTAACAGCCCACTGCCCAACACTACAATGGCAAATTCCAACAATGCCACCCAGCCACAGACTGCACACAGCACAGCCAGTGATTTTCATACAGAGCGCTACGTGGCGTTACCATTAAAAAAACCTAAACAGCCTACTTACATAGCCCCCATGCTCCCCACAAAAAATTTTACAAATTGTTTTGGACAGTGGCCAATACAGATTTGAAATTTTTTTTCATAATTACAATAACAAAGGAATCAATTGCACACACTTATCGATACAATGTTGGTCAAAAACTAAAATTTTCTCACAGTCCTTAAAGACAATCCTGATAGTTCATCACAGTAAAATTGCAGTGTTTTTCTCAAAGTCTGAGCAGCAAAAGAGAATGCACATGGAAGTAGTGGATTTCCATGCAGTCTTGAAGAAGTAGTGTTTCCTTCCAACGGAAAGACAGTGCTGACTCTTGACATGCAGACAGGTAATGGGCCACAACAGAGCTAACCCACAGCAGACTCAGTCGAAGTTTTGAAGAATATTGGTAGGTAGGTCATCACAGAGCAGACCCACTGTAGTCCTGGTAGAGAGTATGGTATTGGTGGGCCACCAGAAGTGCAGACCCACAGCAGTCCTTGTAGAAATAATGGTATTGGTGGGTCATCAAAGGAGCAGACCCACTGTAGACCTTGTAGAGACGGCCAACAGCCATCTGTTGCGACTGTGCAGGTGCACAATCACCATCGAAGAGTCTTGCGGAGAATATAGCAAGTCCATAAACCACCACTTGTGCACTCACAAAGTTTTTGAATTGTCCTGAGAACCAGCAATGCTGTTAACCAGTCTCTTGCTGAATTATCAACACATGTCCAGACACTAACAGTCCTCTTTTTTTCACATATTGTGCATATACTATGACCAACAGAAATGTGTGCAGTGAAATGAATGCTTACAAGTTACTTAATTTGATGAACTGGTGTCAATTACAATATTATAACATGAGAATACAATAACAAAGGTACAGAATTCATCATTAAAGAACATAACAATACAGATAACAGTTATAGTAATACAGGGTTTACAAAAGAATGGAAATATACATATACATCAGTGTTACAGGAATTATGACATAATTACATACATAAAAGATCAGAATAACTTTTTAAACATCAACTTCACACATGAGCATTAAAACAAAACAGAATAAATAATGTCTAAACATCTTTACGAAGTAAATAACATATTATTAATGCAAATTACATTTGAGGATAACAGTATTCCTCATCATAGTGAATGTAGCTTAGTATTAGAAGAGAAAAAAAATTCTATGAAACGGTACACAGAGACAGGAAGAAAACAAATACACAAGGGTACACAAACACATAGTGGGATAACACAAAAGGAAAGGACAGGGTTGGTTTTCAATGTAACATTTGGTACTGCAGTCCAACCCAAAACTTCATTCCATAGATCGTCCCTTTTATTTCAACATTTGCTCCAGCCAAAAAAAATCCTATCCAAGCATGCTTTCTGTATTTTGTTCACATCCTCTTTCAAAAATAGTTTTTCTCCACTGTACACTACTTTTTTGGCCAAACCATTTTCTTATAGCTTCTCAATGCATTTCTTCCAATTCATCATAGTTAGTTTCTTATATAGTCTACCCCCTCTTAAGCTAACTTAAATCTACTGAGCTCAGATGCTAAACTAAGGGACGACGCAATGCAGCAGCACAAAACAATTAGTACAAACAGCAATGACAAAAAATTCAAATTGGCAAATCAAGCAGCAATATATATAAGTTATATATAAGTTAGCAAAGGAAATGCAACATCATCACTAATATGAGCCAATGTGCAGCAAAAAGAAAAATAAAGCAGTAGTAAATCTGGCTTAACAGAGTAATACAAAGTGAAATTCAGTAGCACTATGCCTGGCACACAGCAGCAGCAAATGCAATAACTTATACCTAAACATGACAAAGCTCGAGCAGAAAAAATATTACAGTAAAAATGGCCATATTTAATACCTATGTCACAACTTAATACTAGAGTGATGCATCACAAAAACTTACTGTGCAAGAAAGTTACCAAATCGTTAAAAAATTATTTATGCAATTCTTGTGAGGGGAAATGTCTATTTGTGTTCCCTCTTTTTAAGAAAGTAGATTATAAAATTACTGTTTACTGGATCTGTAGGCATAAAATATCTATATTAGTACATCTATTAAATTTTATTTTAACCAATGCTGCAGTGCAGCTAGAAACTAGATAATAAACAAAATGAGCAATCTCTCAACTAGAAAGACAATAGATGTAAAATGTTTCTCATCATTTCATTAGGCATTTTAGTAAATATCATAAATTAAGAGCTCCACAGTGTAATCATATGTTTTCAAGTTTGAGTGTGTCGCATTTGCGATGCTTTCTACAAAGGAATGTCAATAGCGAGGATAATACCCTCTTTTTTTTCTCCACCTGTGCCTCTGAAAGGCACACACTAATGCTTTTTTCCAGGCGACTGTCGCACAGATGGGTGTCCACGATGCATTCCGTGCAGGTGGTCACTTAACTTTCTTACCGAAATATTTACGACACCAGTTTGCACTACAGTGACAGTCTCATATAAAAATTTCACAGGTCGAGAATTTGCGTTTCAAATCTGTAGAAACAAAATCCTGTAAATATAACAGTGTCCAAAAAATTTTCGCCAGCATAGTGATACATTCACGCATATACACACATTTCGTAACTCTTAAAGTACGATTCTCAGTTTCCAACATCCTTTTTCACAAACCAGAGTCCATAACCACTGCTCATTATTCCTTGCTTTATTACACATATACATATTCATAGACACTTCTTCAATATTTCATCATAATAAATATGTAGCATATCAAATTCCTCATATAGCATCAGCTTATTAATCATAAACATACCGCAACAGCGTAATACACATCCTCATCATAACATCATAAAACCGCATCGAAATCTCAAAATCGTCATAGCTTCCTCCAATAATTTCAAAACCTAAAAAATATTCTCTGCTCATGTCAAAAGTTTCATCTACCTCAAATGTACTTTAAAAATCATGATCCCATACCAAATACATCATTCAAAGCCCTCATAGTATCACAATGGTTCCGAAAAAATATGAACATTTCACAAAGTACAGACAAAATACAATTTCATAAGTGTGAAGTTATCCAACTGTGTAATTGTGCAAACATGTGTCACTGACGTAGTAAAAAAAATGTTTGTCTCTCAGTTAAATGATCAGATAGCTGTGTAATTTACGTGTTAGAGAAATATGGTACCGATGTGTAAAGTTGTATAAGTAAATACCATATCAGCTAGGGCTCCTTGTGCTTGCCACACACATGGTACACAAAGTAAGCGTGTACCCCCTTGAGGATTAATGTAATTATACCCTCAGGTGTTACACATTACAGCAATGGAATGAAATGTATCACGGAATACTTTCTTTGTAATTGAAAAATCTTGAAAAATAAATGGTTTAAGTTCAAAATTAATCACTCAAATGCGTGTCCTTTAGCGCAAAATGTGCGTCTTGCTATAAGATAATTCTGTGGAAGTGTCATAGTTATCGTCCTCCGAAAGCTAAGTTCTGTAGAAGTCAATGTACTTACCACATGATAAACTAAAGTGAAATGCTATGCGTATAGATATCGTAGTTATTACACACAGTACTGTGATCAAGAAAGTACTATACTGTAATGAATTGTTGGGCTACAAGAAATGCTGTCTCATTGTAGCTATACCACAAAAGTTACTACTAAAACACGTTTTACTTTCCAGAAGAATTCAGAAAAACTGTGCAGATATAAAACAGATATACCGCAAAAGCAACAATGTAAATTGTGTCACATATTAGTAGCGTCATGATAGAATCATGTAGCTGTCAAAGAAACCAAATACTAAGTCATCTTTAATCTCACAGAAAGTACTTCAAATCCAGAATGTATTTTCAAGTAAACCAAAATGTTGCATTAAAATCTCATTTGCAGTACCAGTACATGTTCCAAGTATGTCAGCCTTATAGTCGTTACGTAATCATGCAACTAACAAGCAAGAATGTACACACACACTAACACTGTGTCGTCTGTTCACTATAACAATGCACTCGTAAATACTGTCTAAATATGTTCCCTAGGTTCTTGACTGGAAAGTGAACTTCAAAACATTGTCGCATATTACCAGTTTCTAAGTCTGACAAGGCATACTAATAACGTGAAGTGAAAAATTTTATGGCAAAGACTAAGTTATAAAGCAGATTATCTTTCAATAAACGGTTTTACATGTGAAATGTGGTGCAATCCTTTACTCTTCCTAGTACGCAGAGTTTCAACTTCAATGCAATTATCATGCGGTATACGTCGGTAAAGAATACTGGAATTTTTGTCAAGGTTAGCCTCTATGTTATTTTTCTCTGAGCCAGCCGGTGTACGTGGCTGCCTGCGGTGCAAGTCATTGTCTGTCTCTTTGTTGGCGTGCGTCGTTATTGGGATTAGGAGACCTAACTTCTATAAATTCACCTTGTCGAGAGGGCCCTGCCGTGTTTGAATCCCGCCAATTCTGATGCAATTCAGGTCTGTCGTTACGATTATATCGTCTGTCGTCATGTCGGTGGATTCCATAATTTCTTTCTTGTCGGTCACGTGGTGGAGAATTTCTCCCGGAATCGTAACTGCACGGTGGACCATTGCGTCTGAAGTTATTCTGTCTCCCTTGATAATAATTGTTTTGGTTCCCATATTTTCTGGTTATCTCTGTCATATTCATTACTACGGAAGTGCGATCTTTCCCTGTACCTATTATTCTGCCAACGGTCGTCATAAGGGTGGTGTCTGTTTTGGTCACGATTTGTGTTGTGAGAATAGCCTTGTCGTGTCCAGTTATTATTTCTTTCATCGCGGAATTGCGACGGATGTGACCTGTAATTGTTGTGTTCCTGTTTTCGCGTTCCGCGATTGTCAGTGTCAATTTCTAATTCTTGTAAGAGTCCCTGAAAAGCTTCAATGTCGTCTTTGCAACGTCCTGCCAAAATAATATGTCGTAAATGTTCAGGTAATTTGATTAAGCAAATGAGAATGAGTTCTGAGGGGCTGTATGGGTTTGACAGGTACTGATTCTTGTGCAAAATGTCTTCAAAATATTTCACATGACTGGAGAATTCAGATTGTTCGAAATGTTTCATCATTATGATGCTATGTTTTACTCGGTCTTGTATAGCTTGAGACCAATATGCTGAGAGGAAGGCATGATAAAAGTCTCCCTCACTGTGGCAATCGTGAATGACTGATCGCATTCTTACAGCTGGTTCATTCTCTAAGTAGCCACACATAAATACTAATCTGTGCTGTAATGACCAGTTGGGAGGAAAACAATGAGAGAATTGATGAAGCCACGATTGTGGATGAATGTCGTTGCCAGAATTCTTAAATGTTTTGAATTTGCGTGTAGTAATGAACAGCTTATAGTCAAAATCATCGTGTCGGAAAGTCGCATGTCGGTCATTGTTACGTCGTGTCGACGGTTCCATCTCAAAGTTTAGTGCACCTTGCCAATTTCTTTCATAATTTCCGAAATGCCCTGTGTTATTATTTTGTGACTTTTCCGTATTTCTAAGTCCGTCTTCCCGTGTTGGAGCGCGAGTGTCCTCTGAAATATGTAATTTTTGCATTACTTGTGTCAACTGATCTTGTACTTCCCGGATTTCTCTTTTGTACTGTGTATTGATTTGATATTGATTTTGTTTGAATTTTCTAATTTGTTCATATTCTTCAGTGTCACTGAAGGCTACAGGTCTTGTGTCATTGAGATCATCATCTACCTTTGTAGATAAGTTAGTGAACTGATCTGAAAGTTCGGCTACTTTATCCGATAGTGAAATTATTTCCTCTGGGTGTTTTTCTGAACCAAGTTTCAGAGTGTCCATTTGTGTTGAAATCGTATCTACTGTGTCCTTTAAGTTTTCCTGAGTTTTTGCAAGTTGTGTAACCGAATCGGTAGATGCAACTGAGTCAATCTTAGCTTGCAAGGTTTCATGATTTTCATGAACAATATTTTGCAGTTCTTTTAGGGCTGCTTCGTGATTCTGTAATGTATTTTCATGCCGCGAAAAGATAGGTTCGAAATGCTCGCAAATTTGTGTTTTTACATCATTACAGGCTTTTTGACATTTCGATTCGATTTTATGTAACTCAGTAGTAAAATCTTCACGTGTTTGTTCAAGCGTGGTGTCTAACCTTCGAAGTTTTTGTTCCATTGTGTCTAACTTTTGAAGATTTTGTTCCATTGTGTCTAACTTTCGAAGATTATGTTGCGTTGTGTCTAACTTTTGAAGCTTTTGCAGTGTTTGTCCCATTTGTTGTATTAATTGTAATAACAATGCACTGGTGTCTGAAACATGATCCTCAGTGCTTTTCGGCAGTGAATTTGCACCGGCAACATTCACATTTTGACAAGCAGAAAATGTGTCATGACTTATTTGAGAAAACGGTGAGGACCCAAAACCTGAATCTACAGTATTTGCGAGATTGTGTCCTGTCATTTCGGATTCCTGAGGCGAGCTGTTGCCGACCGATCGATCGATAATGCTTCCCTGTTCACTAATTGTTTCACTGTCCACGCCATTATTTGTCGCCCGCTCCATTTCCTTATGCACAATTACCAAATTACCACTCTGAATAAATGTTAATTCATTACACAGTGGTGCTGATAAGCTACGCTCGTCGTCACTATTATTTCTCAGTTTACTTTGGAGCCGAGTGTTACGTTTTTCACACGCCATTATTGTCACAATATTTCACACGATAACACAGAAAAGCACAATTTGAAGAGCAAAATAAGAAAACACATTAACACAGCACTGAAAATAATATGTAGTTAATTGCAAGCGCAGCTGCGAAATACTTGGTGCAAATCTACATGCATGCCACAACTGTTATACTGTACAACAATGAAAAACTACAACTACAAAGGAAATTCTCTCTATGATTACGCGCTAGCAATAAACAATAGCTACACTAATTACACAAACTACAACAAAAAAATCAGAAGATTCCAGTGAGGTATCCTCGGCTAAGGGTTGACATATGAAACATCCCCTTAGAAAAATTATACCTGACCGTGCTTAAACTGACACACAATATTTTTAGCGCAACGCAATCTGACTTTCAATAATCCCTACAAAAGAATGGCCCTGACTAACATTAACCTATTTCTTTCACAAATCACTAACCTCACAAAAATCTTCGTTACTCGAACTACTGCAATACAGCGAGCGCCAATACTGCTAGCTAAATAAAAGATTCAAACTACTGAAGGCACTAACTACTGACAGGCATAGTTAGCAAATGAAAGATTTTGATAGAGAACAAACAATGTATTTACCTTAATAGTGTTCAAAAGTCATAATATATATAGCAGTTCATGACATCCAGTCTTACAAATTCCAAAACTCCGCCATTTCTCTCCCCACATCCACCACTGCTGGCGGCTCACCTCCAACTGCGCAACGCTACGCGCTGTTAACAGCCAACTGCCCAACTCTACAGTGGCAATTTCCCACAACGCCACCCAGCCACAGACTGCACACAGCACAGCCAGTGATTTTCATACAGAGCGCTACGTGGCGTTACCATTAAAAAAACCTAAACAGCCTACTTACATGGTATACAGCGTGGAACCATTAGGGATCGTTCAAAAGCATTCGATGAAGCTTTTTCAACCCTCCTGTGTGGCGTTTTCCTTCAGCGTGATCACGGGTCTGCAACATTCACTTGTCCGTAAATAAAGCGGCAAGGGGTCCGTCTAAAACCCGCAGTTCGGCTTCAGGTACTCACATTTGTTGAACACGTTAAAACTATACCTGTCAAAATCTTCCACACCATCTGAGCGTCATGGTGTTTCTTGCACTTGAAGGTAGGCAAACCCCTCCTAAGGATGGACGAAGGGGTTTCCTAACCCTAAGGGTAAGATAAGGCCCATTTTTAACGTGTTCAACAATAGTGCGTGGGTGGCACCAAGGGTGTTGTCTCACTGGTGGAACTTATTGGGACACTATATCATTTAATTCGCGCACATGTTAATATTTCACTCCCTCATCATCGCACCACAGGACGGTGCGAAACAGGAGGGCTGAAAAGCGTTAACACCCTTTGCTACTTCGGATTACATTCAAATTTTGTCCGATAGGTTTGGTCGTTCCCTGATAGTGCCATTTCTATACGAGACTAAAAATTGTTTTCGCACTTTACGTCTAAGGTGTCTGGTCACGTTCAGTAGGGTTGCATCTCAATGTTGTCCTTAGAGCAGGCTTTAAATTGCAAGGGGTAACAGCAGTGTCGAATGTTATCAAGAACGTCGTCCGAATGTTTATCGCATTGCGAACTTTCATTTTCGACCGAGAAATGTGTGGGAATCAGCTCTCAAAGGGATGGGGTCATTACACTGATGCCCATTACACCACCTCCTCTGGACTTCTCGTGTCGATCGTGAGCGACAGTATACATAAGGAAACCGAGTGATTTCAACCACGGGTGCCGCCGCTCTGACCTCCATAGCAGCGGCGCCAAAGGAGGTGTGAAATGTCGGCAAGACGAGGCGTGACGACCTTCCCGTCATGTGACACGTCCAAGGTGGCGTTGGGCAGAATTATGGTGAAATTTGGTGCCAATGTGACATCATGAACCCACATTACAGCTTACATAAGCTTCTGTACCACGGCCTTTCTTCGTTTGTGTCGACTTCTTGCTGTTTAAAGCGTCGCCGAGCCCGAGGGTGATTTCGCAGTGCATCACGCTTTTACACTATTATAGAACAAGATAGGAGCCACGTTTGAGCTGAAGCCCAAAGTTCTGCGTCGCAATGGGACAAGATTATTGGTTATCGAAAACGTGATCCTTTAATTTTGTTGCCCAATGTAGTTCAAAATGTCGCGTCCGACAGGTGATTATGAGTAAAACGTGGCAGATACTACATATAAAGAGATAACGTTGGAATTTAATTCAATAAAAATTTGTTTCCAGGAGAATGAAACATACATTGTTCTGTAACTCATCATCCGTCTGCTTTACCACGTTTCTGCGTCCTTCAGTGACCGTTATTGACAGTTATAATACTATACCAACTTCAGAGTTCAAGAATCAGATACACAGGCACTCCTATACCGAAGTGAAAAAATCTGTTGGCTCATAATTTAACTTTACACGTTTTGCTCAAACCTAACCTTATGATGCAGTTTTTCTATCGCATTTTTGACAAACATGTAAATGGCAGCCGCTGTGACCGATCGGTTCTAGGCGCTTTAGTCAGGAACGGCGCTGCTGCTACGGTCGCAGGTTCGAATCCTGCCTCGGGCATGGATATGTGTGATGTTCTTAGGTTAGTTAGGTTTAATTAGTTCTAGGGGAGTGATGACCTCAGACGTTAAGTCCCATAGTGCTTAGAGCCGTTTGAACAATTTGAAACATATAAATTTCGAAAAACACTTTACCACATGCAATGTAGGAAGCACATTTTCTTTCAAAATAGTGAATCAATATTTAAATACCCGAGGAATTACAAGTTTTGTGCACTAAATTTTACTTTACGGTAACGAAAAACCCTTAGTAAACATTTACTGAGTCAGTGCTCCAGCTACATTTTGCTTTTAGGTACACCTATATAAAAACTACACAGTATTAAACTATTTGGTACACTACTGAATCGATAGTTTTCGCTCTCCGTTGTACTATAGTGCAGCCGTTAAATCGATAATACTTAATACTTGGTAAGACACAAGGTAACTTTGTAACTGTATTTGGACTAGACACTTTCGTCCTCTGCAAAGCACTGAGTAACCACCAAAAAGTGCAACACAGGAACCCTAGTGAATCTTATTCACTCTCTAATCCAAAGAGTACAGCAGGCTGCTTGAACTTTAGTCTTCTATGGAGTCTCGGTTCATTTTATCCATGTACTGGGCTAGTTCGTACTAAGTTAGAGCAGTTTCAAATTAGAAATAAGTGGGAAGCTTTTACCAGTTCCGCCATTTGCCTTACAACCAACGGAAAACTCTCTAAAACATTAATTGCAACTGGAGGATTGGGACCATTTTCAGTTTATTTCTGGGCAATGTTGTTCACTGACCTAACAAAACAAAAAATGTGTGTGTGTGTGTGTGTGTGTGTGTGTGTGTGTGTGTGTGTGTGTGAAAGGGAGAGGGAGAGGGAGAGAGAGAGAGAGAGAGAGAGAGAGAGAGAGAATGTATGTATGTGTATGTTTGTGTGTTTTTCCACATGACAACGTGTCTCCGTGTGAGTGTAAGTGCACTATGTGCACAACATGAACACGAATTTGCCTAGTTTTAGAAAAATGAATGGAAATGGTGCAGCACTGTGCTAAATGCACGTGGCCGCATATTGTAATTCGTTAACAAGGCCGAACGGGACATTCTGTAACACACTGTGTCATTCCTATATATTCCTTTCATTCTTGAAACAGGGATTTACATCAATAGTGAGAGGAGTAAAGGAGAGGTAGCTTCCATTAGTGAACTAAGAAAATCGCTAATGAGACAGAGCGAGGTTATTGCCTCCAGATAGACCATTGTGGATTTTCTGTGGATACTTTCATACTACCTTATTTATTGTATGTCACAACACGGTTTTAAGAACTGATGTGGCTGTTAGCGGCATATTTTCAGTGCTTTTTCTGTTGCCATTTGCCTCGACGTACATCATGTCATCTGCAGCTGTTTGAGCGGCAGTTAATAAACAAATACTAAAAAGTGAACTTACGTATGTCAGCGTTATACAGTTGGGATTGCCGTAGTGTTGTGAATCCAGTTTTGGTGTGTACTAGATTGTTATGTAGTATGTCGTGTACTCACGTTCGTTGGGCGGCTTGCAGCTAATTTTATACACAGAAAAACAAAACTTTCGCACTTCATTTATGATGCAAATCATTACGCCATCTTGCTGTTGGCGTGTGTCGCGAGAAATGTATCGCATGTTGCGAGAAGGCTATGAAAACTGTAGCTGGAGTTCGGACGATTTCTGTTCCTTATTTATGTCTCTGTGCGTAATGGGGAAGTGGTTCTTTTGCTTGTGTGTCCTGGGCCAGTTCTCTGAGAGCAATAAAGAGTGTGTTGTTGCAAAGTGTTGTGTTTTCGTTTATTACGTGTTTGCCTTCCGCTATAGCAACTGTATGTAGTAATTTTCTTCTATTGTGGACACAGAACAGAATGCAAACACTGGCAAACAATCACTCCATCACATACAGGGCCATAAACAAGGAACGGAAGTCGTCAGAACACTTTTCATAGCCTCCTCGCAATGCGCGAACAGCAAGATGGCATAATGTTTTGCATCATAAATGAAATGTGAAAGTTTCGTTTTTCTGTGGATAAAATTAGCTGCAAGCCGCCCAGCGAACTTGAGTACACGACAACCTAAGTAAGGGCTTAGTACTCACCAAAAGTGGATCCACAACACTACCGCAATCCCAACTGTATATCGCTGACATACGCAAGTTCACGTGTCAGTATTTGCTTACCAACAGCCGCTCGCACAGTTGCAGACGACATGATGTATGCCGAGAGAAACGGTAGCTTAAAAATCACTGAAAATATTCGGTAACAGTGACAACAATTGTCAAAACCATGTTGAGATTTATAATAAATAAGGTAGTGTGAAAGTATCCATAGAAAACAATATTTAAAAACCAAACAGTGCAAATGTAATAACGTATTACAGTGTTTTAGAACTACGCTATTTTCTCCATGTTTTAGATTTAAAGAACTCACTGATGATGCCCATATTTGTCGCTGAAATTAGTTTGGGGAATAAATAAGAAAATAAATAACAAAAAGTGTTTTGCATATAGACGGATTCACAATTCCCATATTGTTATTATACCCGAGGAAAACACTGTAGAGGTCCTGGACAGTTTTAATGTGAAAAGATTTGTCTTTGCAATTATAATACCATACCTTGTAGGTCAGTCAGGTAGTCGTCCATCTGCACTTCCATAGGGGCGCTTTCAACAGAAGTGGCAAACGGTCTCGGAAACAACTCGAAAACATATGTAAGACTGACAGTGTCCTCAAAACCTTTGTAAAACTGTCCTTGTAACTCATCCAAGTCCGCAATCAATTCTTGAGGGCTCGAGCTTTATTTAACCTCAGTGAGCTTAGGGAACTGGACAGTCTGTCTTAGAATTTGCCCCTTCTACAACGCGATTTACTTTTTTAACGCATCCCTAATCAATCACAAGGAAGTTAATTTGCAGTGTATCACTGTGGTCAGCGCACAGACAAGTCCCCTTAAAATACGAAATCTCCATTCCATTCTGGGTATTGTAATTTTCGTTTTTGCACTTCTTTTTGCTTCATAAATTCAACAATAGCAAGATTTAAATCGAAAAATCGTTTCAGGTATGCGCCTTGATTTAACCAAAATACTTTGTAGTAATTTATGAAGTCTCCATGCTCTTCGTTCAGTTTCTCTGAAAGCCCGCATCTCGTGGTCGTGCGGTAGCGTTCTCGCTTCCCACGCCGGGGTTCCCGGGTTCGATTCCCGGCGGGGTCACGGATATTCTCTGCCTCGTGATGGCTGGGTGTTCTGTGCTGTCCTTAGCTTAGTTAGGTTTAAGTAGTTCTAAGTTCTAGGGGACTGATGACCATAGCTATTAAGTCCCATAGTGCTCCGAGCCATTTCAACCATTTTCTCTGAAAACTGTTGCAACTGACAGTAGAACAATAGATAGACTGAAAGAATTTTATTTATTGTAACACCAATTTCTTCAAGCGTTGCATGCCTGCAAGTTTAGCACATACTGCTTTTTGATGTACAGAACAATGAATCTTGTCTGTCAAATGGCTCAAATTGCTCTAAGCACTATGGGACTTAACATCTGAGGTCATCAGTCTCCTAGACTTAGAACTACTTAAACCTAACTAACCTAAGGACATCACACACATTTATTCCCGAGGCAAGATTCGAACCTGCGACCATAGCAGCAGCAGCGTGGTTCCGGACTGAAGCGCCTAGAACCGCTCGACCACAGTGGCCGGCTCTTGATTATCGATCGCAATAATTTTTTGCTGTCTCGTCACCTAAACGTTTCAATTCTTTCTGATGGTACTTTAATGTTATTTCATAGCATATAAGCAGTACCCATCGCTTATGCGAATTGAGAACTCTCATCTTTCTCTTCTCTCATTCCCATACATTATAAATGACTGAGACCATAGATCGCTAGGTTTCCTCTTTTTGTGCACGTTGCCACTGGACTTGTGAACGTCCTTCATATCACGAACAAATAGTGAAAGGTGAACACCGCCGATACCACGATTGTTGAACTCAGAGAGTTGTGGCGAACGAAAAATGCCGTACTGCAGTGTTAAATAACGGTGGCGCTGCTCCAGGTACTTCCGAGAAGGACCGAGCAAAGCCGAGGGACATGCCGGTCTTTGGTTCCCACGCGGCTCGCATTCACTGCACGCGTGATGTTTGGAAGTCCGTGACCGGCCCTGTTTCAGGAATTACACCAGGTTCAGGCAGCAGAAGAGGTTACTCAATGCAGTCAACACGCTGTAGTGAACGAGCAAGTTCCGGTGACGCCACAGCTACCGCTGTCAGTTTCCGCCACGAAATGCGTACAACACAAGCGACCAAGCCGCCCCTCGTTTCCAAGAAGGGGCACTCTACTCGCTCGGCTTGGCTGCATTCCTCATAACCAACAGCATACACGTCCATAACTGTTTCTGCTGGCTCACACTTATACGTCTACCGACTTCGCACCGGAGCTTTGTCGTATAAAATGGTTGTCATTAACATTTGATCGCTTCACTCTTTCTGATAGAATGTTTTTATTTGCACATATACATTTAATAAGCAAATAAGATTTCAATAAACTAAAAATTCGTTCCATTAATACATGGAAACTACGGTATATAATTTCTTAAGTAACACAACAAGAATATTTTATTTGATAATATTTCAGAGTTTAGCACAACAGTGTATTTAACATTCGGCCAAAACCTTAATTATTTTTGATTACAGGATAATATTGGAGCTCAATACTTCGTGGGATTTATCTTCTGCTTTATAAACGCATTCAAATGGTCCTTCATGTTATCGGCTTTGGTGTGTAGTCAGGTCCAAATGGTTTTCATTATTCCTCAAGAATCTTTTTAAACCTTCTTTCGATTTGGTTGTGGTTTGCCTGACCCTTCTATCCATTTTACTCCATAAGTCTGTAATGAAGTCAAGTCTAGTGATTGAAGTGGTATCTCAAAAACAATGGAACGTCTGTAACAGAATAACTTCTTTGTAAGCTACGATATGGGCATTATGTCATCATTATCTTCGAAACATTCTCAGCGTTTCTGCACGCCTGTATTAATTTTTCTTCACAATGTAGAGATGTGTCTGCTTGTTTAACATCATGCCGTCAATGAAAGCAAATTCCTTCTCACAACATGACGAAACACTGCCCCATACCAAAACAGTCCCTCCCCTCTACCCGCCCCCCCCCCCCCCCACCCTCCCCCGGCTGTGTTTTACAGTAGTTTGGCGGTGTTTAGCCTGCAACTCTTCAGTTCACCAACGCCATAGGTTTCCTTCACTTGGAAAGACGTTGGATTTGCTCAAATCAGCACATGTGACTTTATTAACGTACCTGGATAACCCAGCGCGTAAACGAGTTCCGTGCCCCTGATTAAATTCGCCTCGTGGATTAAAGATGCGAGATGATGGGCCAACCACACTGAATGTTGTTTTTAGACGGCTTTCCGCATTACAGTATGTAAATACGCGGTGGGTACTCCTCTCCAGCCTCAGGTACACGCAAAGCAAACATGTAGGAAAGTTTCCACACTTCAACATGGGTTTTGTTCTAAACGCATACAAATGGGATACACTGCATCCGTCCCAGGGGGGAGAGATGGCATTTGGAAGAGCGTCTGTCACTAACAGTGCCAGAACCCATATAATGATGCCGATCCCGTGGAGAAACGGGAGTAGATAAGGAAGGGGAAGAAGATAAAGAGCAAATGTAACGTCTTTTCAGCACTCTGACCTTTCATATACGTGGTCCCTTGCGATTTGGAGTCTTTCGTTTCAATTCAATTTGTCCACACGTGCCATTCTTCCGTAGTACCCTACTTCTCTTATAACACTCAGTATAGCTGAATCACTCACTTGCTTACCACATTCTTGCGGCAGATGTTTTGTAGCTGCAGAGGAATTTAATCGAGAACTGCGCTTAATATTTCTCATGATTACCATCCATTCTCTTTCACTAAGCTTCCTTGGCAGCCTTTTTTGAGGTACATAATCTATGCTATTCTCCTACTCAGATCGTCTTGTAATATCCGTAACCGTACTTCTGCGTGTATTTCACCAATTAGCAATATCTCTGTGAATATGATGCTTACACATTTAGCGGTTTTAGAACATCGTGTTAGTTCCCTTGTGTCCCACTGCGACTTTGTAGACCACTCTGTATGATGGAACAATATCAGGTGGGCGGAAAAGGAGAAGCACACCGTATTATACCACCCACAACGTGTATCTACACAAGTGCTCTCAAGTCACTGTAATACTCGTACGTGACCGGATGTTAAAGCGTCATTCTTTTACGACCCTTCCCAATCAATTACTTTCAAAACTCGTATATTAAAATGTTGACCGGGATTCGATGAATCTTTGTTTATTATAATCTCGCTTTCTCTACTGAAAGAAAGTCTTTATGTCGCAAATGTACCGTCGACATTGTGGGAGAAAGACACAAGAGAACGACGGAAAGAAGGAGAAGGATTATTTGTTTCTAGTGTAGCCTTGCGCGTAAGTGAAATGTGGGTAATGACTGTAGAGACAAGAAGACAATAGAACAGGTGCTATCCACCTTTTCATATCTAAGGAAATGGTGGCAAAGTAAATTAGAAATGAACCGGAACTCGAACACGGATTTCCCACTTCATGCGAGCGGTCGCATTAACCGCTTTGGCTATACGTGCTGAATTCACGGGCCAGACCCAAACTCTTGTGTGTCATCTTTCCTGCGGCAAAACATGTACTCGCGAGCACATTATGTAATTCCCATACAGGGGAGGACATTTTAATTGAAAGTCTCTGCCTGGTTACAATGAATAAGTACGATATTTCAGTGCCTGTGTTGTTGAAAAGAACTATGGAAAGTTCTCTCGGACATGCATGCATGTCCAGAGGAACGTTGTATCGTTCTTCTTAACAACAAAGGCGTTGCAGTATAGTACTTTCATACCTACGGTCCACTTTTGCATCTCTGTCACCAGTATAATTTTCTGATCGCCTGTCGGTTCCACAGGAATGGTGTTTTTTAAATAGGGAAATAACTTGACTTTGTAAAATTTATACAGCAGAGTTACACCATGTTAAAGCGCATAACAATAATTACTTACCAAATACTTTATGTCGAGCTCTATCTATGTACGACAGAATAAATATTTATGAGACAACTTAAATGTCAGAATAAATCTTTATGAAGCAACTTACTATAGTTACATTTAGTAGATTTATCTTCTTATTTATATTCTGCATGGGTACTCGTAGAATCATAAAGTCCATGAAATTACATTAAGGTTCTTAAATAGTTATGGGATCCCTGAGGCGGATGCTGTGATGCCAAATTCTGGATATGTGGCACAAATCTTTTAAAGAAAAATAGAAGAAATGCCCAGGTTGTTTATTTTTTTGGTCTTAATATGGTTGGCAGCACTAAAGTCTGATTGCACAAGATATGACGTAGGGAAAAGTGTCAATAAGCTGAATATAGTTTTCCACATGTCTGGATATATGGCAGACATTCTATTATTTTTCCATAGGTTCCCATATCTACCACTATCAAATTTATCTTTACTTTCTTCGCCCTGAACAATTTCTATCAGTTCTTATTGGAAAGTTGTATCAGCGTCTTCAGTATTTGCGATAAAAGAGTTTTTCATCCAGTCGTTTACGTTCAATTTCAAACCGTCCAAATACTGTTTCCCAGTGCCCAGTTTAAGTTCATTGAAGTGGCTACTGAATTTGTCTATATCCTCTGAAGTTACACCAACTTTTATACATGGTGAGTCACGAGGAAAGGTACATGCTTTGAAGGGTGCCAATGTTATTGATTCTGAACAAAAAACTTCATATGAACGCATATCTTGTTCTTAACAGTTTCCGCGGAAACTAATGAAACAATGGGGGACAGAAAAAATGCAGATGATAGTAAATGAAACATTGTGACCTGATGTTTTATTTAATTGAGTTCATTTCCTCACAAAAGATATTCAAAAAGTTCACCATCAACTACAATGTATTTAGCAGCTCTAGTAGATGGCTGCTGTGTTGCTGATCTGAACTCATTCGTACGGGCGTTTACTTGAGCGCAAGACTGTAAAAGACGAACAAGAAGTATTTTCTTTGTGTCCATTCTGCGCTGGTAGACTTCGCTCTTGTGGCCATCGCCACACACAGTGATCTGACGGGGTAATATCGGGTAACTTCGGTGGCCAAGAAATGACCCCACAGCTACTGATCCAACGCCCAGGATATGTTCCAGTAAGGTACTGTGTGAAGAGCGAATTGAATTGGTCAGTAAAAACAACACTACGTAGCCAAATGTCGCTTTGGTTTTATTCGCATATGAATGCTGATGAAGAAGGACATACGACTGATACCCCTGATTTTTAAACAGCTGTATGTCGGATACAGCACTCACAGAGGCTGGGTTTTCTGGTAGTTGGGAGCTCCAACGTTAGGGGCGTAATGGGGCCCCTTAGAAACATGGCTGCCAAGGAGGGGAAGGAACCCAGTGTGCACTCCATGTACATACTGAGGGAGTCATTCCAGATGTGGAAAGAGTGCTTCCGGATGCCACGAAGAGTACAGGGTGCAGCCAACTGCAGGTGGTGACTCATTTCGGTAGCAATTATGTGCGTCGTCTTGGATCGGAGGAGATTCTCCCTGGTTTTGGCCGGCTAACGGAAATGGTAAAGACCGCCAGTCTTGCTTCCGAGATTAAGGTTGAGCTCACAATCTGCAGCATCGTTGATAGAACCGACTATGGTCTTTCGGTGCAGAGCCGAGTGGAGAGATAGTATCGACAGTAATTGAGGAATATATACTACATAAATTAATAAGTGATGGTACTGATCCCTCATGGTACACAAAATGCGTGAGATCGCTTTTGCAGATGCGGGAAAGAAAGCATGTCAAATTTAAAAGGACGTAACATCACCAACAGTGGAAAAGTTTTGTAGAAGTTCGAAATATAGTGCGTACTTCAATGCGAGATGCTTTTAATAATTTCCACAACGAAATTCTGTCTCGAAATCTGGCAGAAAACCCAAAGAGATTCTGGTCGTACATAAAGCACACCAATGGCAAAACGCAATCAATATCTTTACTGCGCGATAACAACGGCGAAGTCACTGATGACAGTGCCACTAAAGTAGAGTTATTAAACACGGTATTCCGAAAAACCTTCACGGAAGAAGACGAAGAAAATATTCCTGAATTCCAATCAAGAACAACTGCCACGCTGAGTAACATAGGAGTAGATATCCTCGGTGTAACAAAGCAACTTAAATCACTTAGTAAGGCCAATGCCTCCGTTCCAGATTGTATACCACTCAGGTTCCTCTCAGAGTATACTGATTCAATAGCTCCTTATTTAGAAATTATATACAACCACTCGCTCACAGAAAGATCCGTACCTAAAGACTGGAAAATTGCTCAAGTCATACCAATACCCAATAAGAGTTCAAAAATGGCTCTGAGCACTATGGGACTCAACTGCTGTGGTCATCAGTCCCCTAGAACTTAGAACTACTTAAACCTAACTAACCTAAGGACATCACACACACCCATGCCTGAGGCAGGATTCGAACCTACGACCGTAGCAGCAGCGCGGCTCCGGACTGGAGCGCCTAGAAGCGCACGGCCACCACGGCCGGCCCAAATAAGTGAAGTAGGAGTAATCCGTTGCATTACAGGCCCATATCACTAACGTCGATTTGCAGTAAGGTTTTGGAACATATACTGTATTCGAACATTATGAAGTACCTCGAAGAAAACGATTTATTGACACATACTCAGCATGGATTCAGAAAATATCGTCCTTGCGAAACACAACTTGCTCTTTATTCTGATGAAATAATGAGTGCCATCGATAGGGGATGTCAAATTGATATTTTTAGATTTGCAGAAGGCTTTCGACACCGTTCCTCACAAGCGTCTTCTAAACAAACTGCGTGCTTATGGAATGTCGCCTCAGTTGTGCGACTGGGTTCGTGATTTCCTGTCAGAAAGGTCACAGTTCGAAGTAACAGGCGGAAAGTCATCGAGTAAAACAGAAGTAATATCCGGCGTTCCCCACGGAAGTGTTATAGGCCCTGTGTTGTTCCTGATCTATAATAACGACATAGGAAACATTCTGAGTAGGCCTCTTAGATTGTTTGCAGATGATGCTGTCATTACCGTCTTCTTAAGTCATCAGATGACCAAAGCGAATTTCAAAATGATTTAGATAAGATATCTGTATGGTGCGAGCAGTGGCAATTGACCCCGAATAAAGAACATTGTGAATTTATTCACCTGAGTACTAAAAGTTGCCGGCCGGGGTGGCCGAGCGGTTCTAGGCGCTACAGTCTGGAACCGCGCGACCGCTACGGCCGCGGGTTGGAATCCTGCCTCGGGAATGGATGTGTGTGATGTCCTTAGGTTAGTTAGGTTTAAGTAGTGTTAAATTCTAGGGGACTGATGACCTCAGAAGTTAAGTCCCATAGTGCTCAGAGCCATTTGCATTAAAAGAAATCCGCAAAATTTCGATTACGGGACAAGTCACACAAATCTTAAGGCTCTAAATTCAACTAAATACTTAGAGATTACAATTACAAATAACGTAAATTTGAACGATCACATCGATAATATTGTGGGTAGAGCAAACCACAGACTGCGATTCATTTTCAGAGCACTTGAAGGTGGTACAGGCCTACGAAAGAGATTGATTACACCATTCTTGTCCGCCCCATTCGTGAGTATTGCTGTGCGATGTGGGATCCGCATCAGGTGGGACTGACGGATGACATCTAAAAAGTACAAAGAAGGGCGGTTCGTTTCTTACTATCGCGAAATAGGGGACATAGTGCCCCAGACATGATACGTGAATTGGAGTCGCAATCATTAAAACAAAGGAGTTTTTCGTTATGACGGGATGTTCTGATGAGATTGCAATCGCCAGTTTTCTCCTCCGATTGCGAAAACATTCTGTTGGCCCCAACTTATATAGGGAGAAATGATCTTCACGGTAAAATAAGAGAAGTCAGGGCTCGCACAGAAGAATTTAAGTGACAGCTTGTACGTGGTTTATTGAACCCTCTGCCAGACACTTTATTGTGAATAGCAGAGTAACCACGTAGATGTAGATGTCGATGTACGGTTATGAAAAGGGCATATGTTCATTTGAAGGCTTTTTAAGAATCACCAGTAGCATAACCTCTCAAAGCATGTACCCTTCCTCCTGACTCATCCTGGAGATGATAATTTAGAAAAATGGTAAAATTCTCATTTCAAAGAACTGTTACAAAGTAGTTCAAGTTTGTCAATAAATAACGACACAATACTTTGGTAGTCTGTAAAAGTTTTATTAGCTCCTTGAAGCTGCAAAGAGTTATTATTAAATCTCTTGAAATTACCTGTCAAATGAAAGGCATAATTGTTTGCTGCTAGTAACTGTTGATACAGATTGGTGTCATTATGTATTCAACAAAAGACATTATATAATCGCCACCGTAATTAGGCAAAGTTGTACCAAGTACTAACATGGTGATAAAGAAGGTTAGCTATTGGGACTGACTTTAATTGATATAGAAATCATGTTTTGCGAATAAGATACAAGGCAGTAGCGCAATTTATAAAGCAATGTAACGGTAGCTTGACATGAATAACACAAAAGGAATATTATCCCATTTTGCATCAACTGTCACTCACTAACACTTACTATTCGTATATTATAGCAGAAAGTTTATGAATAATATAGGTAAAGAATTACTAATGATGAAGCAATATTAACTTGGGGAAGAGGTGCATTTATCAGCTTAATATTTGGAAATTACTGTAACTGAAAAGATTTTCAGGTGATCAGGTGATCATCTCTATTGCGATTATTATTTGAATTCTGAAGGAGCGTTCACTTTCTAACGCTGTTAGCTCAGATGGAACATGCAGTACCTGGATCTAGTACAGTTTGAATATTTGTAGCCCGTTGATTGATATAGAACACAAATGTTAGTGAATTGGCAAATACACTTCATTAATGCTGTAGTTGTAGTATGAAACTCAAATCTAGCTCAACAGTTAGCATGAGGACGCAGAAACTAATCAATCAATAGACTCAGATCAAGCCCGAGCATCTTAGCCAAAACACAATATGAGAAACAATATATACACATGAAATTGTAAACACTGTTACTTCCAGTCCGCTAACGTCGCAGGTTCGAATCCTGCCTCGGGCATGGACGTGTGTGATGTCCATAGGTTAGTTAGGTTTAAGTAGTTCTAAGTTCTAGGGGACTGATGACCTCAGCAGTGAAGTCCCATAGTGCTCAGAGCCATTTGAGCCACTTCCAGTCACGCACAAATATTAATCCTTATGCTGGCTCCTCAAAGTCTACTAGTTAGTAACACTCATGAATCATCACGGTTTTTCCATGTAACTGTAATACTGTACTGAGATATCAATGCGAACGATCTTCAAGCTGACTACTTTAAATCTTTCTTAAGCAGTTGTAAATTGGTGAAACTTTAACTATTGCCGGCCGGAGTGGCCGAGCGGTTAAAGGCGCTACAGTCTGAAACCGCACGACCGCTACGGTCGCAGGTTCGAATCCTGCCTCGGGCATGGATGTGTGTGATGTCCTTAGGTTAGTTAGGTTTAAGTAGTTCTAAGTTCTAGGGGACTTATGACCACAGCAGTTGAGTCCCATAGTGCTCAGAGCCATTTGAAACTTTAACTATTCTTTTATGAAAAATACGTGAAGTACTTCCAAACTTATGCCCACTGAATAATAACGAAACTTTATTAATCGTCTTGAAAGTTTACTGAAACGACTTTTCAGGTCAATAAAACAGGTTACTCGCAAATATCGTAGCACTTGGGATATGACCCTGTCCAGGTAAATGACTAAAGATAAAATACAGATGCCCAGCACGAAATTTAAAGACCACGAACGTATTAATGAAAAATAAACTGCATAAGTGGTCTACGCAGCTATACAGTACTCAACTAATAATCTCAGACGTAGGTGGTAACAGTGTCGATCTCCAGCAGCTATTGAAGAAAGGTGGCAAAAATATCTTACTTCCACATCCAAGTTTATATTATATAATCTTGCTGTTCTCTTTGCCTCGTTCAGTTCACAAAATGTGAACACATTGCCTACTAGCCACCAACTACCTCTTGCCACAAAAGAGCCTAGCAGATCAACCATCAAATCCACCTTTTTTATTCACGCCATGCCAGTTTCGTTGTAGAGGATCTGCCCTCCAAGTTTCACTTGATGACAAACCGACTTTTCCTATGCATGAACCAGTATTTCAAGTACAGTTTTAACATTTACATTCGTTTATATAATATTATTTTTAAACTTACATCCATAGACCAACCCAGTTGACGTAAATAATGAATAAAGCATTTACACAGATGTCACGTCAAAGTGCTTGTTGATACGGAAGTCACATTAGGCAAAACCGAACAACGAAGTTAAATAAGACAAGTGTAGATGATATCGATAATAGTGTTACGAGGTGAACGCCCTTATCGTCTCCGTGATGAGAGTCCCGAGAGCAATAACTGTGAGCGGAATGTTAGCTGCTCTCCGCTTTCTGTGACCGCTGCGTGCTTTATGAATACGTTCACAATGGCAGAATCAACAAGCTCTCCGCTGTGTGCTTTGTGAATACATTCACAACGGCAGAATCAACTCGAAAATAAAAAAAATTCGGTGTCATCTTTTTAGACGTCGCCACCCAGTTTCATACAGTTCGCTTCTGATCAAAGAGATACACGCTATCCATTCCTCTGTTGTGCAGATTTATGGCACTTGGATAGGCTAAGATACAGAGCGTATGATCTTTTCGATTTCGGGACACAAATGTTACGTCCTTAGGACATAAGACTGTAGACAGAACAATTACTGATCTTGAGTCTTACCACTTTACCGCAGCGATAGAATCTCTTATTTGAGCCTTGAACTCATCTCCCTAAAGTTTGTAGTTTTTCTTCCCAATGTCTGGAAGGCCGTTTTTGTTGACTGTGGTAGTACCTACAGTATATATTCCAGCATCCAGAATCGTTTTAATTAGGGACTCCTAAATTAAACAGTTGTCGTCTGCCGTAATACATTTTATATATAGTAGAAGTAAAAACAATTCTAGTAAAACCCTTACACAAAGATGGTTATCGGCATTGTTGTGTTCCCCTTTCACACAGTAGGTAAGAACCTTAATAGATGTCTTTATTTCAGCGTCTGTGGCATTCACCCTCTTCTTCGTTGTTGTAGGTATTTCAGGACTAAATCGAAAATTTGGCTACTCTTGGGATGCTTACAAGTCTGTTTGTTCACCAATATTCTGAACGATCTTAACATTTAGCCTAGTCAATGGAGACCAAAAAAGATCAGTCAGTTGAAAAATTTCCTGTAGTCGCATGTTTTTGTGCAGTGGAAGGGGAAGTATGCCATAACAAGACATTAATTATCCTGACCAGTGAGATATGAGCGTTGTGTTTGTGGAGCGTTTGAAGATCACTTTTTTGTATTTCTGGAATGAATCGAAAACCACAGACTCTAACGAAAATGTTTCCCCGCAAAAAATTGAACTACATTAAATTCACCACAAACAGATGCTACCCATTTTTTCTCCACCACTATACAATTTCCGCCTCGCAGAGAATGGCTAAATATCAGGTGATTGACCCTTTCAGGCCTGAATTTTTCAGGAAGAAAGAAAATATTTCCTTACGTGGTAATGTTGTTAGTGATTTTTTAATGACTTTAGATGTCAGATTTATACAAAAGTATGTACCCGTTTCCAATACATGCTTTGTCCACTTGGCTTCATTTTATGGACTAAAATAAGTAATTACAAAATATTCTTTGTTGTAATAAATAATAAAATGAACATTCAATAACTATAATTCAAAATAACAATAACAATATTCAATATTATTCTAGAATATAGCGAACCAACCACACCGTGTACTCTGGTGGTCGCGAGCTGGTGTACACTGTTGCGCATTGCTGCGCATTGCTGCGCACTGCTTCGTTGACTTGCTGATTTTCATACTGATGCCCAACAGTGGCAGTACTTGCGCGTGATGAAAAGGGTTAACATTCACAAATGCGTATCTCCATTTTCCATTAGAAAAAAAATACTTTTGTTGCAGCTACGACACAGTAAAAGTTAATGTTCACAATTGTAGCTGAAGGGCCTGAAGGTATTAAAAACAGTGTATTAATGATATAAAATCACTATTTGTTATTACATGAAATTGGATAGGGAGAACTATGAAATGTGTACCATGTCTCAGTGTGGCAGAGCCGTATTAAGGTGTAAATTGTGTCCTGACGGTGTAAGAAGGTGGAGGGTAGACGCAGTAGAGAATGTAGATCACCAGATTGTGGTCATGCACTTCCCTCCTCCATAGGTATGCAAACTGAAGAGCGAACAGGTCATTCTCCTATCTTTCCACTCAAATACGTAACGAGAAGCTACTTCTCTTCCTATTAGCCATGGACGATTATAACTGTGAAATAAATACGAGTGTCATACCATAGTATCCATCTTTGGTGAATGTTAGCGAACAGTGCGAAAACTAATATTAACTGCTGCTGAAGCTACTTTCATAAGCTGTTCATAAATATGTAACTTAAAGTTACAGGGTGGTAGAAAGTATTCCATATTCTGTGAGGCAGTAGTGTGGACCGAAACAGGACAAAATTTATCAGCAAACGTGAGCTCTAAAATCCATATCTTATGATCTGTGAGCACTTGTTCATCTTTGCTACTGTGAAACACATCTCCTTTACTACAAGCACTTTGCTGTTACGAGCTGCCTACAGAATGCAGAGAACACTGCTACTGTGAAACAGCAGCGCTTCTAATTTCATCTGCTTGCTGTTACATACGAACTGCACTTATGCTCCATCGCTAAAGCAAGTGTTCAGTGTTGTGTCCACTCATCGTACTGCATGCTTCTGTCCGGAATCTTAGGGAACCATGTACTCTCTGAAAAACTCCAGGCTTATCACGGATGCGATGGGAGGCATTGATGACTTAGTATTTTATGTAATTAGTGGGAATTGCATACACCAAAGATTTCAGGTGATCCCAGAACGAAAACTTTAAGGCACTAAGATCGGGGGAACAAGCTAACCAACGTACTGCACCTCCCCGAACAATCCACTAACCATTAAATGTCTGTGTGACGGGTTCTCGGACATTTCCGAGGATGTGAGTTAGTGCTCCATTATTCATGAATCACACCTCTTGTTGGAACAATACCTTCCAAGCAGGACGGGCAGTTCGTTGGAATGGAGCTGGGGAACTTGTTCTTATTTGTATTCTGCTTTCTGTAAGTCGTTTGTGAAAGCAGAGCGCTTGCAGTGGAAGAGATGTGTTTCACAGTGGCGAAGACGAATAAGTGCTCATGGCTTTTAAGCTACGCATTTTAGAGCCCATGTTTACTGTTTCTTCCTTGTTTTGGTACATAACAACCCTTCTCAATATATGGAATTTTTCTTTTAACAAACTATTTAGTTTGTCACGCTAGGACAGTAATGGTGCGTGTAATGCCTCTACGATCTCTCAAAAGCTCTTCCACAAAATCGTGTCCTCATGGGTCTGAAAGTGAAAGCTGCAGTGCGCTTCCCAATGCATACTCTTTGAAGGTGCCAAAATGAATAACGTTGTTTGTTGAGTGTTAAGGGGGATGACACCGGTACTTGAAGATATCCGTAAGTGGTAGTAGGGCTGACCTGGTTGCAGTTGCAGACGAGCTGTTCAATCAGGAGGACGATATCAATCTACCCTACTATAAAAGAAAGAGAAAAGGATCGCCGGCCGAAATGGCCGTGCGGTTCTAGGCGCTACAGTCTGAAACCGAGCGACCGCTACAGTCGCAGGTTCGAATCCTGCCTCGCGCATGGATGTGTGTGATGTCCTTTGGTTAGTTCGGTTTAATTAGTTCTAAGTTCTAGGAGACTTATGACCTCAGAAGTTAAGTCGCATAGTGCTCAGAGCCATTTGAACCATTTTAGAAAAGGATCTCGCAAGCATCAAAGACGAAACTGAAACTTCCTAGTGAATGACCAGCTGTTAGATAAGTCTATAATTATGAAACAATCTGCAGACATGTGCGCCAAAAATTCTAATGCCTCCTGGAGCTTATATTTTTCAAAAGGATTTTTAATATCCAGAAATTTTGTTGATTTATAGTGGAAAGTATTTTCCATAGGTTATAACCTATCCCGATAGAGTAAATAAAAGTCCATACCAACCAGAGTTGGAAAAATTTGCATGAGAGATACATGAGCACCCGCTCAAAAAGGATGCTGAGGAAATCAGCCGTGGCATTGTTGAATGAATCATTCATCCACTATTCTGTAAATATTTATGGAAAACATGAAACACTAAATCATAATGACTGGACGCGAATATTAAATTTGGTCCTTCGAATAACAGTGAAGTTCTACAGCCACCGCACCAACTCTTTTGGTTAAATTCAGATTAGCATAATGTGTCTGTCATTACTTGGATCGAAAGTACAGTAGTCAGAGAAGGACATCCCTAGGAACAGGTAAATTCTATACTTACGATACATTTTTAAGTCTATGCCTCATCTCCTTCTCAACTGTTTAATAGTGTCCAACTACGAGACAAACCGCATGTGATTGAGAGGTGGCATGAGCCCCCTCTCATATTTCTATCTTACGATTCTCCTCTCTAATTGCATGCGGTGGAAAGTTGCTATTCCTTCACACGTGGACTTCCCACGCAGCGTCTCTCGTCACCCGGGTGGTCCGGTGACAGGCGGGCTGTGCTGATTTTGAAAGGGTGTGAGGGAGTCGAGTGCATGCTTTCTAGACGCCGACATTGTCAAAAGACACGCCCGGAGGGGCCTGAAGTAGCGGCTGGGCTAGAGGTTCCGTTACTTCACAGAAACTTAGCGAAAACACTTTCTGGCGGGCTACCAGCGAGGTGTGGGAATGACTTGTGTACCCAGGCAGTTGTGGCGGGAAAATTCCCGCGCTTTCTGCAAAATAGTAACTGTGATTGGCTTGCTCAGGGCATAGCTCCGTGACGTAGCAAAATCAGCGCAGAAATTGGCGCCATGAATCTCTATTGGTGGAATGGTAGTGCTCCGGCAATGGAGTGGAATTTTCCACCGGTTTTCGAGTTGCTGATTGGAACGTTTAACCATGGCCACTGTCGTGGGGGCAGGAATGTTCGGTGTTCGGCATGTACGGGTACTCTAGAGAGTAGTCGGCTCTCGCTTTTCGGTCGAGGACGTCAAAGCAACCAGCCATCGCCTCCGGTACGCCAGATCGTGTTCTGGCAGTTAAGAAGACAGTTTGGTAATGTATGTCCGCAGCACCGGCAGATAGGGATTTTCCTAGGTAATAATCAGAGCTCAGCAGAGCGCGCCTGTTCGTCTTTTTCTAATTTTGTTCTGTCTTGGGTAGCAGCAATTAATGTGGGATTAGCTGTGTGTCTCTCTTAAGATTTGAGTGGCAAGGAATTGGCTCCACATACCACTTCGTCATAAACCTCACAATCTAGTTTAGGGACAACTTCACCTTCACAGCGTTTGTTTGAGTATCCAATTTGAGCCAATTTGATGTATTATAAATGTTCCATGTGTTTTTGTTTATTATTTTGTGTTTAGTCTTAATAAATCATATTGTTATTTTGCACAGAACTTTCGTTCTGTTAAACGGTAGAGCAACCCATCATTTCTCACTACGTTAATGAAACCTTCCTTTATTTAACATATTTATCAAATTTAATTATTGCAGGTGCCAAGCTCTTTTCTACTCCCCTTGCAGGGTTGATTACAGTCAGTTAGCGTATATTTTTTAATCCATGTGCAACAGCAAAAGTCGGAGTTAGAATAGGGGGGGCTTAGAGCATCATTTACATATGTAGATTCTAGAAGAATTTAGTGTTAAATACACTGCTTGCCCCGGCACCTCGCATGATTACTTTGAAATTTCCTGTCGCCATATTTTCAAATGAATACACAAAATAGTTTTTGAGCGTATATGTTACATTTAAAATGATATTTATTCATTTTATCCTTGAAACGAAAGTTTATTTACTGGAAATAATACATTTGAATCATTCTCGACTATTAGATATCTGCAGAAATTTGTCACTGATTGCTTTAAGCAACAGTCAATGATGTGACAAATTGTAGCGTTGACTCATTCGCGACCGGGTGCTCGGTATTGTTATTGGAAGGTCTAAGGGAAGAAATTTAGCGTTGGTTGCTGACTCATGAGCTGCTTGACTGTTATCAGTGACTCAATGTACGGCAGACGCAAGGCGCTGTCGTCAGCGTAGGAAAAGGGTGGGGTGGGGTGGAGCTTCTGGAAGGCGTTCCATAGTTCTTGTGCCCGTCACAGTCAGTTGTCGGCAGTCGTTTGGACGAGACGGAGCCCAGAGCAGACGGCGGGTGCTTCCTATATTGGTAAGTACAATTCTGTGGAAAATAGTGCATCTGCATACTTGTATCTATAAATACGTTTGTAGCACAGCTGAAACTGCTATATTGCTGCTGCTATAAAAGCGATCTTTTACAAAATAGCTATGCGTGATGTTCAGTTAACATCCAAGTTCGTCTATAGTGTTCAAACATATTACGCTGGACTTTTATTGAAGTGAATTTCAGGCAGTTCACAGACATGCTCATATGAAAGGCGTTTTTTTTGTTTTTTTTTCAAAAATTAATTCATAGTTTTGGCGAACAAGTTAGATTCAACTTATGTGCACCAGCTAGGTCAGTCAGCGTGTGACCTCTGTTGGCTTCAAGAACAATACACAACGGTATCAAACTGTTAAAATGGAAAACCATATGTTTTCAAATATTGTGTATATAATTTCCAGTGGTCTACGAAGGCTATGAGAATTTGGGACTTTTCTCTTACCCAGTGATTAGATTGCTAGATATTTCGTTAGCTGTAAGTTACTGTTACTGTTATTTCTGTCTTTCCACAGTTTCAGATTTATCGTTTTGTTCAGTAAGCCAAAGAGATAAAAATTACCTCTTCCTTACGCCTGTCGAAAAATAAATAAATAATAGAAAATGGCTCTGAGCACTATGGGACTTAGCTGCTGAGGTCCTCAGTCCCCTAGAACTTAGAACTATTTAAACCTAATTAACCTAAGGACATGACACACATCCATGCCCGAGGCAGGATTCGAACTTGCAACCGTTGCGGTCGCGCGGTTTCAGACTGAAGCGCCTAGAACCACTCGGCCACCCCGGCCGGCACAAATAATAGAAGAAAGTAAATCTAATACAAGTATTAATTACTCTGAGCGATACTTTAAGCGTTAAGTCAAGATTTTACTTCCATGACGATTTACAGGGCCAGAGATACAGTGCGCGATACACAAGTCTGCAGAGTAGTGTCCTCGAAATTAAGCCTGTGATGAAGACTGTAGATACTGGGAAAAGGGAATTTATAGTCATTTTCCCTATTATGTCATTCTTGTACTTGTTGATACAAAGTAAATCGAGGATATGGACACATAGTAGCTACATTCGTACACTGACTAAATATTTTAAGGAATGACTGTATATTTACCACGAGTAAACAACCGAGAATTATTTTCTTAATGAAGAGCTGTTAGGTAAAGTGTTGAATTACCACTACGTTTCTACGAGTTTCATAGTAATCATATCCTGGCGAAGTATCGAAATATTGCGAACGTCCCCCTGCTTTTCATGCTCGACAGACGGTTGCTGTTTCTCCCTGCGTGCAGGCAACAGGTTCTTGCTCTGTGGGCAGTAAGTCTGGTGTAGTGGCCGTGGGACCTGGGAGGAGTGGGACGTGGGTGGGTACAGGAGGTGCCTTAAAGTCTCTACGTGGCCATTGTTGAGGTTCGAACGCTGCCTCCAGCCCCACCCACCCCTCTACGGCACATGACCACGGCGAACTGTGCTTTGGGGTATGTGCAGCCATGTGCCGTATATGAACAGAGTGGCTTCTGTCACTTCTCTACACTTCTCCTGAAGATTATCTCTGCTACACGCTTTGAAACGTCGCGTACTGCAACAGCACCACCCGGCTGGAAAAACGAGAGCTTCTCACTAGCAGTATACACCGGAAAAATCTATAATCACATATCGTAATCTCATCGCTAAAACGGCAGCAAAAGCTAATAATTACTGTGTGGTTATGAAAACAAAAGAACTTGGTTGTGACAATGAATCTGAGCGAAATAACGTGCTTTGCAGCCAGTAGTATACCAGCCACAAACAAATTTTCTGTCTACATCTCGATTCATTTTCATTCATCCTAAACATTATCTCACATAATCTGGCAAAAACTTTAAATTAAAGTTGTAACAGCGCCGGTAAAAGAAAGGAGAACGACAGATTAACGGATCTTTAAACATAGAATTTTGTGAAGGATTGATCACGTCACCTTTGCTCAGGTAAAGAAATTAAATTTCCATCTGTCACACGCAGTCGATTTTAGTATGAAGGAGCTGTCTACAGTCACCACTACCAGAAAGTTACTCAAAATCAGGCGAAACGTTTTCCTACATTCACGAAATCTAATGACCACTTTAATAACTTATATAAAAAAGCAGGGAGACCCAAGTAATTGTCAAGAAGACTGGATCAGAGACAAAGGGAGTTTTATTCTGCCATCGTAGCTTCCTAAGCAGTGAACGAGCGACGAGTGTTCATACTAAGTCGCGCAGAGCACAGTTTTCGTTTTGCCACCCGAGATTAATGTTCGTGATTCTGCATATAGGCGCCCTACACCTCGCCAAGGACGTTCCGAAGCCCCACCACACCTCCACTGTCCCCCCCTCCCACTGCAGTCTTATCGTCTTGCTGTAAGAAGGTCTGAGTGGGAGGGAGGATGTTAGCGTTTCACAGCTGCTGACTCACAAGCTGCTTGACGGCACTCGGTGGACGGCAGACACGAGGCCCTGTCATTGGCATAGCGAGAGGGTGGGGTAGGGGTGGGGCCTTTTGAAGGCGTTCCGTAGCTCTCGGATACGCAACACTCCCTTGTCCCTTGGATGAGACATAATCGAGAGCGGAAGTCGACGTGGCAACTACGAATATACGGCTGCCTATTCTGTTTGTCGGTATATCTCAAGATAAAATAGTGCTTACTTGTAACATGCGTAAATACTTTTGCAACACACTGTAGTTTACAGTAGTTTGAAACTTAAGTGGTAAACTGATTGTTACCATTAAATTCTTAGACTCAAGGTCCTGTGAGTGCCAAAAGAAAGTTGTCATCTTCAGACAAAGTGCACAGTATGCACCTAAATCGTTTTCGTTTTATTATTTCTGTTCTAAAAGAGCTGTTCTATGAAGCTACATCGCAAGCTTAAACTTTCATCTGTGTGAAGCTGTAGTGTTTAAATATGTCTCTGTACTTCTATCGAAGACAATTTCAAACAATGTATAGAACCTAGCAATGAAACCTCTGTCTTTAAGCATTCGTGAGTCTTGACAAGTTAGTCACTTTCGACATCTATCGACCATATTGCTAAGGGGAAACCTCTTTTTCCGTCAATCTACATAAATGAGAATGTGGAACTGTCTGAGTTGGGTAAAATATATTTCTAGACAGTCATTTACCAAATGGTTCAAATGGCTCTGAGCACTATGGGACTCAACTGCTGAGGTCATTAGTCCCCTAGAACTTAGAACTAGTTAAACCTAACTAACCTAAGGACATCACAAACATCCATGCCCGAGGCAGGATTCGAACCTGCGACCGTAGCGGTCTTGCGGTTCCAGACTGCAGCGCCTTTAACCACACGGCCACTTCGGCCGGCAATCATTTACCGATATATTGTAGATGTAGTAATAAAACGAACTTTGGGTTATCTATATAGGACATTATGACATTCTGTCTTTCGCAGTGAACACGATGTTAGACATTTTACTCGCTGTAAATTACTCTCATAGTCGTTTTTTTCTTTAATTGTGAAAGATTCGCCCCGCGTTAACTTATTTTCATAAATATCATTTGAAGGTGCGAAGCGAAGGGCTAAAACATAAACTTTTAGTTGTGCTGGCCGATATGTAATTCAGTAATAGAAAAATGTTATTGTTCTAAGAATATTTATTTTTCTCAGCGATGTACTGAGAATAACGAAGTTACTCAAGTGTCAGTGTATGGACACGTATTGCTTGGATCAAAATTTATAAATTATAGAGTGCTGCAATCGGTCGTCCTTTTTTAGATTATATTACGCAAATCCAGATTTCGGCTAGTAGCTAGTCATTCTCAATGCACTACTGTCTATTGTCAATGCATGTAAGTCCCTGTTGTTCGGGCGTCAGTCACAGTCCTTTGAATACTATGTAATTTCGTGAACTAGATTTTGAAAGTTGTAAAAAAGACTAAGTATTCCAAATTTTAGTGCTTAGAACAGATAAAAAGAAACACTTTCTACGCAACACAAATGTCACAGTTGCGCCATATCCCCACTAGGGCTTCAGAGACCATGTTCAAGCTTCCGTGTGATGAATATCGTTTAATTTATTTACTGAGAATGCCAGCCGTTTACATTAGTGTACAACTGGTATCTGCGCGTTAATGATTGTCTAATAATCTTAAAGCAACCAGATGTATCACGCAAAATGACTACAGCTTCAGTGAAACGGCAAACAGCTCGCCTGGAGCGTCTGTTGGTGTATCGTACACGAAATACTTCATCTTCCACCACAAAATGGAATTCATAGCTCAGCAACACCTCTAAAAGAATATACATCACACGGCAATTTGAACAGCGTCTTTGATCTTCACTAGCGTCAAAGCCACCACGGACCTCTAGAAGGGAAACGGACCATCTATGTGATAATTGTGTCACTTAAGAAAAGCCTCTTTCCATTTCTCCTAAACACACTCATACTCTGTTTACATGAATTTTTATGCCGTATTCATTTGGCGAGTGGAAAACGTAGGAACGATTTCGTGACGAAAAGCTGCGTGGTTTCCAATAGAGACGATGAGAGGAATTATCACGACGTTTCAACGAGCGTCAAGTTGATCATCTTTCGGCGCAGTGTCAAGATTTGCGGATCTCTCCCTATTGAAGGCGGCGAGAGGTGGCAACTGCCTCACTCTGGATGAGGGCGATGGGGCGTTGTGCTGTTGACAGCCTTGCTGGCGGGATTATGTTAGGATCTGGGTGGGCCACTATTGAGATCCATATTGGGCCCCGCGTTGCCGCCCCCTCCGCCACACTGTCAGCCAGCCTTACAAGGCCCTGGCAGAAGCTTCGTTTTGGTGGGGGATCGCCCTTCGCGTCTGAACAGATGGAGGTGTCACTAGAACCAAGTTTTAAACAAGAAACTATCTCAACAGCACTATACACCAGGAGAGCGTACGTTCACACATTGTAATCTTATCTTCAGAAGTCAAATTACTTCGGAAATCGGCAGCAAGATGTAGTACAAGTATCACACTGCAGTAAAAAGACTAACTGTTGCGTAACAATAAACCTGAAGAAAAAATCGCTGGTGGAACCCAGGTATATCGTTCAGTTTTAATGTGGATTAAATTTCCTTCATACTGGAAATACACTGATGTGCAAAGCTTAAAGACCCACGTAACTTTGGCATTATATGCGAAGTAACGTAGCTCGATGAAACTTTGACCATACAAAACATAACTGCTAAAGTATTGTACAGAAGGTAATTGGAAGAACTACACTGTGAGGTGACCAGAAATGACACTTTTATTCAAAGAAAATAAATACACTGAAGTCGCCAGTATTCGTGATGGTCCTCTGTACATTAGAGATGGCGACACATGGTTCTTATAGATTTGTGATCATCTCAGATGGCACTGCATACTCTGCCGATATGTATGAAGAAGGCCAGTAAAATCCGTGTTCGCTACGTCTTCAATGTCTGACTTATCACGCCTCGTGTGCAGGACATACCAGCACAGCCTGGTACTGTCATGCAGCAGCGTTATTGGTTCAAAAGTCTCTGAGCACCATGGGACCTAACTTCTGAGGTCATCAGTCCCCTAGAACTTAGAACTACTTAAACCTAACGAACCTAAGGACATCACACACATCCATGCCTGAGACAGGATTCGAACCTGCGATCGTAGCCGTCGCGCGGTTCCAGACTGTAGCGCCTAGAACCGCTCAGCCACCCCGGCCGGCGCAGGGTTATTCAGTCGCCACATCAATACTGGTTATCCTTCATGCTTTACTGCCCCTTTTAATACATACTGCTAAATCTAATATCACACTAGACCAATTCGGGACCGCTCTATCTAATGGCACGCAAAATTCCCCTTTAGTAATAATTTTGTATGTAACTGGAAACAAACGAATGCTTTCCGTTGCCAGTAGGCACCACCTGAATCAGGTGATGAGAATATTTCTACACACCGAAAATGAAACTGAAATAATTTGCTGAAATACCAGACAAAATATGCCTCACTATTTTTAGGAGAAACGCTCGGTGTACGCAGAGTGAACCTTCGATGCACACGCCGGGCAGCAGAAAGTGCTTGTAATCCACGGGTGGTTATTCGTCTTTCATCTTTTTGTTTGGCTGACGGCTTAGTCAATAATTAACATAAAATGTTTTTTGTTTACTGGAGTTCTTCAAACTCTATCTGTTGCCGATACAGACAGTCGCGCAAGGATAACAGAACAAGCATGCTCGGGAGACGTCTTACAAGGGAATGGTCCAATCCGAAATGCCGAAATCTGCCCTGAAATTTTTCACGCGGGAAGACTGAACCAAAAGAAAACCAGTGTCAAAATTTTAGCTGCTAAGGCACATTACAAGTATTTTTAAGAGATGTTAAAGTACCCATTTTTGCCCCACGAAGAATCACTTGTAACAGCGGTTTGTACAGCCGTTCCTGCCCAGCGCGAAATCGGCGAATAAGTGGACGCAGCCGTAACAAGAGAACGTAGCGCAGCTTGGCACGAAGTCCAAAGGGCACACACGCGAATTTAAGAAATGAAACTATACTAAAAATGATTCAAATCACAAATTTTTTGGAAACTTATAGTTCACATCGACAGCTAAACTGTTGCAGTTGTAAGTCTTACACAGGTGACTAGCACAGCAAAGAAAATGAAGTCAGTGCTTGATTTTACATTACAAACCACTTCCAACAGTCTAGACTTTAATTTGTTGACATGGGATATTTTATAACAATTCCTGTTGCACGGTTCTTATTATGATTTTTAATCATGTATCTTCCACTAACTAATCGTCATAAAAATGTGGAATGTCTACTGGATGACGGAAACTGGCGTCATTCTTACACGAGGCACACATGTTAAAAGGCACTTCGCAGTAATTACTGGTTTTACTTAAACAGAAATGGGATGGGGTAAGAAATTGTCATGACCATTGTTCTGCCAAATTGTGCTGTGTACCAGGCATACATGGTTAAATTCTTAAAACATGGTGAAGTAAACTGACAATGAACAAATGACCAAAGTTTAAAAATAGTATTCCAAATGATAAGCCTGAAATGACAAACAAGTATTGGAAACTATATTGTCCAACTATTTTCTAAAGAATGCTTTGCACTGTTGAATTTTTTTATCGAGTGAATAACACTATTAGTTATGGATATATCAGAGTTATATTAAGTCTTTCCTTGTTCTCCTAAAGACAGAGGTGTCTTATCAGCAGACGAAGAATCTAACAAAAGCAATGAATTATTTCCTGCAACTGGTACGAATGTGTTTCAGACGCATTATTGAAAATTATTCTTTCCCGTTTTTTGCAGATTTTGCTACATTGATCAGGAGATTTTTGCAAATAAACAGTCCTTTGTTCGAAATTTTGGTTCTTTTTTACCTTAAGGTTCCTGAAGATAGATATAAAGCTATATTGTGCTTCTAGCTTGTGCTACAAACGTCACTTCTTGCAAGAAACAGGACTGGTTGGCTTTATACACATCATACTAGGGGATAACAAGAATCTTCGTCTTCACGTCAGCTACAAATTACTCTAGAGTATTACCTTATAATGACATGTTTTGTACACTATTACTTGAAGTAAACTTCGTAATTTTGTGACATTCTTTTCCATCTGATGGCCTGAATCCTTTTAACTGGGTCAAATAAGCATGGGACTCAGCAGCGCTCATCTCATTTTCAATTCAGAGGGCCAGGTCTCTTACATCTCCCTCAGTAACGGTGGATTGACTCTCACGAGCAGTTCTAAATCTTTCGATTAGTATTTTCTTTCATACTTTCATGAGCTTCATTGTGGCGCATATTTCGTACTTTGCGTGTATCTTTCTTACATTATACAGTTCACATTCAAATTTTACGTGACGATTCCGGCTTTGCACGTCGCTTAACTTTTAAATATTTTATGCCTCCTGGGTTTAACCAAAAAAATTTATAGCCTTCACTAATAGCTAAAGTCAGCGTCATGTAGGAAGGGAGCCCAATTTTCAGCCGTTCTGCGCATCCCACTCCACTAGCCACTGGCAGCCAATAATATTCATTCCCTTTTTGAGTAGCTAGCAGCGAGTTACAGGTAGACAGCGAGAATGCTATCGGCAAGAGAACTGTAAAGAGCTGTAGGAACCGTAGAAAACGTTGGTTTCGTGTCGCCTGGAAAGCGTCGAAATCGCAAGCAACCTGTAACACAAATGGATGATTTTAACAACGATGCTTTAAAGTGCTCCATGTGAATTATGAATGCCCGACATCCCAAAAACGTGTTACGGTTATGTAGGAGAAAACTGGCTTCAGTGATAGGCGCTACGTTAGTATAAGTAATTTTAAAAGACGTTGGTCACAGATAAGAAGAGAGTTTTTAATTCAAGAAAGTGAGATAGTTGCAGTACGAACTACATCCCATATAAAGATTCACGATACAAGGGAAGGAGGTAGTTCAACAGTGTATTACCTCGATGAAAGAAGGGTCAGTTAGAATCACTCCAGAAAGACTTGCTGGAAAATGAATGATGGTATTAGCGGCTTTAAAGTTATCTTAGGAATAGGTTCTCGAATAATTATTCTGCCTGCTGACTGTTCTTCTGTTTTTGTTTCTGAGAATAAACTTGTATTTATGTGTAAGAAAAACAGCAGTGACTACCAGTTGTCGTTAGACAATTGTAAAATTGTGCTTCACGTCTACATAAAGCTGTGTCAGGTGTTCTCGCCTCCCGACGTCACGCAGAGTAAATCTGTGGCGCAGTGGACATAACGTCAAGATGTGAATTAATATTTCTTTCATGAGGATTGATCGAAATTGCTTTTAATATCTACTATTCCACTCATAGATTTGAATGTATTACACGATGTAGCGTAGCAAAATGACCCTGACTGTTGTCCGCAGCAACGCAGTTCAGGACTTTGCCCGCTCTCTGCTGCCGCGCATGCACAGTTCTCATCCCTCCACGCTTCCTTACCTCTCCACTTCTATGCGCTGGAGCGCCGTCCTACGTGATGTAGGCTATAATACTGAAAATGCTATCTTTGATCTGGATAGGTACTGGATTTTTGTTCTGGACTTCAGTGATCAGAAAAATCATCTTCAAACTACGATTCATGGAATCGTCAGAGTTATTTCCTGTTTCTTCTAATTTTCTTCCAGATTTTGTAACCAAATTTCGACATCATTCAAACGAATATCAAAAACATAAATTAATATATTACAAAAATCGCAAACTGTGAATTTCAATTTATTTCAGTCGTAGTATTTATTTTAGTTACGTAACTAATAAATAACAAATATGTAGGCCTCCAGGAAAGTAGGTGAGTTCGACTGGATACCACATTCTTCGTATTTTATTTTTGCAAAGTTGTAAACATTTATTGTATTCTCTATTGCTGTGACACTCTGGAGTCTCCACAAAGACAGACGCTGTTAACAAGCATATACGAAGGAAACACACAGAAAACTGTTTTAACATTATGGTTAACTCATAGCGATACGATAAAGGCAACTGAAAATTATTGTGGATATTAAATAGGTTGCAAATTCTAGTGAATAGCAATTGTGAACAGTTGTCTCAGAGAGAACTGTCAGTGTAAACTGAAATTCACTTTACAAATTACGATCGTATAGGGCGTGTTATTTGTTTAACTATGCTTCATCTATCAAAGCTAGGCACCTGCCGTATTTAGCGTGTACTGTCTGTTGAAGCTACGGTAGGGGTGCACATTTCTGCAGCCATTTGGTGGGCTACGAATCTGGCAGTTTTCCGCATCTTTTTAATACCTATAGAGTGCCGTAACAGCTAAAGATGTGACATTCCGTTTCTTTCAGTGTATTTCGCTGCATAAAAAATTCAGAATAGCTTTCGACATGTTGGATTTCACTGTTTCCTTGTTAGTTAGTATTGGCTACACGTGGGGAGTACGCACAACACATTTTCGTTCGGAGAGAGCGGTCATGTAGCGCAGGCAGTCAAGCCTGCGGGAACTACAAGACTTCTATATTTCCGATCCTCTTTCTGTTGGTTTAATATTGAAAAGTTTCGTTTAGGCCAGGCACCTCTATGAATTCTGTATAATGTAATTATTTTACGTATGAATTAGATACTATTATGTTAATATGACTTGTCGTTTGAAAGTTGCGATGGCTCCATAATCTATAAATTGCAATAAAACTGTTCATAGCTTTCAATTTCTTTCAACGTCAACTGTAGTCGTATGCTGTTTGATTTTCCGCTCATACACAGAAGACACCCCGTATACGGCAGTTAATTATTATGTCACCCTCTTGAGTGGGGTATGTATGGTGATAAGACGGTATCACCGTGAACTGTGTACACCGATAGCACCACGTGAAACTGAGTTGTGGAGTCAAGAAGCAGAATCTGATCCTGCCAGGATGACGTGACGGTTTCCGCGAATGTTTATTTTGTTGCGAGACCAGCGAGTATGTGGTGTGCTGCAGGCACTGGTAATGGAGAAGGTGCCGGGGCGCGAGATGAAGCAGGAGCAGCAGCAGTTGGGGACAGAGCCGCGCAGGCCCCGCCCACCACCTCCGGGGTCACCACGGCCGAACCCACCACCACCACCACCGCCACCACCCCCTCCGCAGCCAGCACCAGGCGGTTCCCAGATGGCGGTTACCAGTACTCGGGTGGTCGGCCTAGGAAGGTCGGGGATAAAGTAAGTATTTGCTTTGGTTATGTTCACCAAAATTCGTTTGTAGACTACTATCATATAATTTCCTTATAAGAAACTACGCATCGTAAAGTGACGGAATGTGACATGGATTCAGTTAGACACAGTTCCATTCAGGGACTGCTTCGCTGGCTCATTTATTTACCTTTCAAACTTTTCATAACTTACAGCAGTTCTTATATGTGGCTCGGTGGTCTTAGATACTAACGCATAGCTTTGTGTTGACATTAAAAGCACAGATCGTTGCTAGTGACCAACTTGTGGGCAAACATCTCTCTATAACAACACTGATGGAGCGAAAATACTAACACCAAGACGTGTACAAGTGCCTGGGATGTATTTTATGACGCAGATCAGGTATATATAGCAACATCCAGGCTATTAGGATTTCACAATCGTACTTGAAATCCTATTTCAGAATTCAAAATGATGTCATGGTTCCATATGCGGTAATAAGTGTCTATAAGGGAAGGAAGCCATAGTTTTCAAGACAGAGCCTGCAAGGCGTAGACGTGAGATGGACCAGAAAACAATAAGTAAGTTAAATTAACAATCATTATTCTTGTGGACTGACTTCCATAACATCTTCCACTACGATTAGCAAGCTACCTGAATGTGTGTGGCGGAGGGTACTTCTGGTACCACCACATGATCCCAAATTTCCATACGTGAATTGCTCGTAGGTAGAATGATTACCGCTAGTTCTCACTATGAGCTTAAATTTCTCGAATTTCTCGTTGTGGGCATTGCCATAGGCTCGCCGCTCATCGTTCGGTACTGCGGCGTCTACACAGTTTTCCGCGCTTCATTAACAAAACACACAAGAGGTTATCACAAGAATAGACACAGATCACGGTTCACACGATCCATAGATGACCCACACGAATTTCTTCCGTTTGAGTAAATGACGACAGTGACTGAAGGAAAATATCCGTACACACAACCCAAATGAAAATAATTGATTACGGGGAGAACATACATTGAATAACTGGCTGTCATTGCCTTGCCGAAATCAAGAAAGGATTGTGCTACGTTCTAATCACAATGGACTCTGTAGATATGGAACACAAGCTTGTACAGGGTATTTGAAAAAGGACTTGACAGCTTTGAAAATTCATATAAATTAATTCATAGGACCTACAGCGGTAATTGTAGTGTGAATTTGTAGGGAAATACATCATGTTTCGTCTCGTGTAGTTGGCTAGTGCCGAATCGCACCGTAAGGCGCGCTAGCGGCAGATGCGTTAAAGATGGCTGCCTTCACTGGATCCAAGCGTGCTAGCTGTGCTTTGCTTTGAAAAATCGAAATCGACGATAACAGTTCAGCGTAATTTACATACCAAGTACGCTAAATAAACTCCAAGTAGGCCTACAATTTATGAGTGGCATAAATGTTTTGTAGAAACAGGATGTTCGATAAGATAGGGGAAATCGCCAGGTCGTCCAAGGACATCTGACGACGTCGTTGAGCTACTGAGACAACGTTTTGTCAACAGCCCTACGAAATCGTCCCGGCGTGTATCTCGCGAACCGTAGATACCACATATGACTGTTTGTCGTGTGTTGGGAGACGGTTTGCATTTGAAACCGTACGGATTGACGATCGTACAAGCAATAAAAGACACTGATAAAATTGCTTGCAAGAACTTCTGTTCAGATATGTTACATCGATTATATGAGGATGAACATTTCTTGGACAAAATCATCTTTTCTTACGAGTCGACTTTTCAATGAGGCAGTGAAGTCCACATCAAACATTGCAAAATGTTCGTGATAGCCCTAAACTGAACGTTTTTTGTGCACTGAGCAAGAATAAAGTGTGCGGCCCCTTTTTTTCCGTGGGAGAACCATCAATGGGATTGTGTACGTGAATATGTTACAACAATTTTTGATACCACAGATCAAAGAGGATGACCAAGAACGAAATGTTCACTCCATGCAAGACGGTGCACCGCCCCACTACCTGGCTGTCGTCTGGTATTTTCTCAGTGGCCCCTTTCCAGTTCAATGGATTGGCCATGGTGCGCCAATTGCATGGCCCCAGGTTCCCCAGACCCGACATCACTCGATTTTTTTTAGGGAGATTCATAAAGGATGCCGTGTTTGTGCCTCCTGTGCCGGCTTCACTACCTGAACTTAGAGCAAGAATTTACGCCGCCACTGAGCAAGTTACACCTGCAATGCTACAGCGAGTTAGGGAAGAAATTGACTTCCGATGGGATGTGCGCAGGATAACCAACGGAAGCCATATACAACATCTTTAGTTGAAGGTAAGAAAACTTGACGGGTTCCCTACAAAATAACTCTAAACCCAGCTCTATATATTCTATCAATAAATTTATGTGAATTTTTATAGTTGTAAAGTTCATTTTGATACACCCCGTGTTATACTAGCAGGTGGTGGGATATCAGCTGCATCCTCTTATAGCTACCGTTGCAACATTTGTCTGAAGCTATAATGGGAAACAGTGTAAAACCTAATGTGGATCATCAGATTGGAATATGAGTGCCAAATATGGGTCCACTGTCTTAGCCACTGCGCCACATCAGTCGCTTGTTCCAATCGATGAGCAGGCACTTGCGGAAATAGTATCACTAGGAGACAAATCAGAGGTAGCAGTCTTCATCCGACCTGTTTCAGATTGTACCATAAATCGTCATGTCGTCACTACAGCGTATGTGGGTTTTCAGCCGGTAATAAGAAGAAATAATATTGATAATGATATGGTTAAGTAAGCTATGTTCAACCACACAGTTGAACAGGCTGCGTTAAATAACGACTAGAGAGGCCAAAATACTGGTGCCACTCATACCGAAGTGATAGTGGCATCAAGATATCATGCAGCCGCATAACGGACGAAACATGCTGGGATGTCAGAGTTTACCTTATTAGAAATGTTTATGGAATGTATCAGTCTTCCTGTTTCGAGTGTGGATGTGTGCGCTATTATCTAAAATATCACGTAGTTCCTGTTTACTGAACTCACCAGGATCAACTGACGTTAGTATGCAGCTACAATGAAAACGATTCTTGGAAGAAGTAGAGTCATCCCCGCATGGGACGTGAATGCTAACGCGTACGTGGAGCGTGACTCTATTTATAGCATCAGGAATGAATTTTCCTGTTGCCCAGCATTTCCGTGAGTGAATGGGGTAACGAATCAATGAAAATTTTCAGTAGTGTGCTGCAGAACCCAGCGCCAGACGGGGCTGACTCCATACGTGAATATATCTCTGTGAAGTTCCACAGCATTTGATGATTATGGTACTATAATTTACACGCTGTGAAAAAATACCTTTACAAAGTATCATAGCATAGAGTATCTATAAAATAAACATTGTTTTTCGTATGACTTGATACAATATTGAGGCAACAACTCTACTGATGGTGACTAAATGTGCTATTTTTCCTTCAAGTGCCAGAGTTCTTCTCTAGAGCTTGACGGAAGTTTTACTCAAAAAGCTGCATCTGTGAAGAGTATGCAGAACGAAATCTTTGTCTGATATAAAGTTGGATGGTATGGATGGAACAATCAAGAGGAACAAATTGAAGTAAATTAGTGGTATTCACACCGATGTCAGTTGTGTTAGTGTTTTTCCCTATGTTTTTAGCTTCCCAGTCATGTAAATGACATTTGTTGTCACATGTTTTTAAACTATTTAAAAGCTCAAATTTGCTAGCATATACATCTTTTGATGTAAATTACGGGATATTTTCTCGACTTAATTGCATTTTAATCTACTGATGTCCACGAAATCTCCTTCGGGTTTCTCTCAATCCATCTGCCACAACCTTTAATAAAGTTATCGTAGCACTTTCACACGCATACACTTCCAACAGCAATGACTGCCTGTTTGGGAACTACGCTAGAAAGTGCTACGGTCGTGAAACATTTTGACGAACACTTACTGCATGGCCGATGCAGAGTCTACCAACGCATTCCTGTTAAAAATGCATACCAATACTCTACGTTGCACAGGCCAATGCCAATGGGAGGGGTCAGCGACTACTACCATTATATTTTCTCTATCTAGGATAAAGCATATGACTTAAGTATTTCCATATTTTTGTCAGACCAGAAGTTAAAAATTTAGATTATTATTACTGGGAGAGGGTATCTGGGACTTGTTTCTACAAAAAAAATTCTTTAGAAAAGTGTTTAAATAAATTATAAAAAATGATTTTACATTTATTTATATTAATTTCACAATTTCAACAGTTACTCAGATTGACATTAAGAACACTTCACAATACGAACTACTGCTATTTTTTGGTGTGTGCAGGGCAGATATACTTCTAGCAGGAAGTGTAAGACATAATGTACTTACATTGTTTGCTTCTGGCGCATAAGTAACAGCATCCTTTCTTTGGCAGATTGTCCACAGCGGCATGTGTTACTTTCCGTCGCGGCTCTGTAATGATAACAGCACCTTGATGTTGATTACACTCATACCCAAAAGTTGATAACACTGTCGCGTATTTTGAGTGTAGGCCTGCAGCATTTTGAGCGCGTCTTTTCATGTTGAGAGCGCGAAGTTCCCGAGCAATATCTTTCAGGTACTGCTTTGTTCCAGAACTCTTTGACGGGTGATTCTTTGACCGCTGCTTGTGTGTATCTTGAAATACAACATACGAGTTGTATGCTACAACGTCAATTAAGTTGAAAAACACCGCCATTGGCTATCGACGCGTTGCTCGACGGCAGTTGTACATTCATACAGATTTACTGAATGTATCCATTCCAGACTTTGTACAGTTGCAGAATAGGACAATGTCTGGCTTCACTTCCGCCACATTCATGTCGTGATGTTGAATTGACAATACTGTAACAATCTTTCCTTTCTTAGGCACATAAATGATTCCAGTGGCATCATCACGAAAGGCCAACCGGATTGTTCACTGTGTAAATTTTTTTAGAGAAAGAGGACGGAGTTCTGTAGGAACATGGCGTTTGTCACTTCGATTAGTACCAACTGTCGTTATTTTCTCTTTCAAAATATCAGATGCGAGTGGAACGGTAGTGAACTTTCTGTCCATGATAACATTTCTTGTAGATTGTTTCAAGTTAGACATTTCATTCAATCTTCTAACTATTTCAGGGTCATTGTTATGGCTCTTCTCATTAGCGTGCTTTCCAGCGTAGGGATCCGCAGCGAAGCAGTATTTCGTATCTGAATCACATAACAGGTTCACCTCTATTCCATATTTTCCTGGTTTTGTTGGAATATATAGCCTGAATGGGCATCGCCCATGGAAGGCCACAAGTTCTTCATCCACTGTGACTGACTCACTAGGATTATAAAACGCAGGAAATTTACTATCATGTTCCGTATATCCCTGATAGGAGCAAATTTGTCGGTCTGTCTTCTAGCCGCTCGAGTTAGAGCATCATCAAAGGGCAGGCACTTTAGTAAGATTCAAATGTTCCAATGTGTGTGAATTCCTAAGGGACAAAACTGCTGGGGTCATCAGTCCCTAGACTTACACACTGCTTAAACTAACTATTGCTAAGAAAAACACACACACCCACGCCCGAGGGAGGACTCGAACCTCCGGCGGGAGTGTCCACGCAATCCGAGACATGGCGCCTCTAACGGTGCGACTCTTTAGTAAGAGCCTCAGCCTATGCTCCGAAAATGAAGCTCGGTTCATCGGAAAGTTTTCTTTACTAAATATATTAGGTACACTGTCCTTGTTCTGTCTGTGGACTCCACAGTTCGAAAGAATTCCAATTGCTGACACAATTTCTTCCTTTTCGACTGCTATCGAAGTTTTCACGAAAATATCGTCAGATGATTGGTTGGTATAAATCAAAATGTTATCCAAGATGCAATCATCAAGGTACATGAAAAAGCATTACCTGGTCTATCAGATTTTCTCCCCGCATTAGTTCCTTTTGGGGTCCTTATTACGTTAGCAGCAGACCTCCTCCTTTGACCTACATAAGGATCTCTTTTCCATATCGTACCTGATAGGGCCACCATATTCCTTTCAAGGTGATCAATTTATGCCTTCGGCCTGGATCGCCTTCTTGTTGCTTCAATATCTATAAAAAATGTGAAAGCAGAACCGAACACTAGCACACAAAACACTCATCTACCGAGACAGATATCGCAATATACTGCAAAATATCTACAAAAAGTAATAAAAATCAATAGTTACCCTGTTCATTTTCATCCAACTCGGTGCTGTCAGAAACAACTTGATCTGGAATTTCCACGACCACACCTTCAGTTTCACTGCTTGAACTTTCAGATAGTTCCTCACTAAATTCATTGTCTGAATTCTCAAGCGACTTTTTTATTTTTTCATCTGTCAATTTATCGATTTGTACATTCTGTTAATGTGCCACAGAGATAATAGCTTCTACTCATCACACTGTTAATTAGTTGACTGCGGGTGGTGATTGTTGAGCTGCTACACCTTCAGTTACAACAATCGCTAAAACTCAACAATGAATGTAAACGAAAAGCTCTTCTTTTTATCAATTGTAGCAATAATAATTACGATAAATATAATGTATGTATTAAATAAAATACTGAACACAACAGCAGCTGTAGCCCAAAAACTACGTTGGGGTCAGCTACTGAACCCCTCCCCCCGCCCCATTGGTACGCAACTGTCAAGGCATGTGAGAGCAAGAGTTAACTCCCTGAGAGACCATATTTCTTGCCCACTTTATCTGTAAGCATGTGAGTTATGTGGGCTGCGTTAACGCAGCGGGCGTCGCCCAGACTTACTAAGCGCCATGTCAGACCAACAGGAGAGGCGTACTTCAGAGCCCATCTGTAATCGCTGCTGAGAGTGCCACATGGTTTGTCTCGAGAAACATGTTTCTCTTCCTGCTCCTCCTGTGACGTGTATGGGAATAGAACTGTTCTAAGTTGCTACGTTCAGGGAAGTTTTTATTTTCGATTTTTTGAATTATTATCATGTAATACAATTATTCGTGTCTCCTCTGCGGCTACAGTAACAAGATAACAACGTAATCATGAACCAAACGCGTTTATCACCGTAGCCTGAATTCCTTCTCATGGTACACAGCCCACTCAAGTTCTTACTCTTATTCGTATGGAGGATAAGCGTAACATTACATTACAAGCTAACGTTAGAAACGTCACTCTATTACCACTCGTCAAGAAATTGCGTTGTTGACATGAACTCTATTCATGAATGCTCCGGTTCTGGAATATGAATGGTCACCACAAACATATTTCCTTTCCCTAATGTTTATCCTGTCTAATACGGTTTCTGTCTTTTCAGGATTTATCAAATTTTGTTTTATTTAACTTTGTAGCTGGCTGACTTTCCTGACACCACAGTCATCAAGGTAACGTAAGGGAGAAAGTCATGTGCACTATCTGTCTATGCATCTTGGAAACGTTGTTCCAAGTTTTATCGTATTTATAACTGTTTGCGTATCGTATTCTCTCAGGCGGAATTTGTGGATTAGCCTAGTAACTTCCTAAACGAATATGGGAAACAGCTTAATAGCTACACAAGTTTGGCCCGTGTACCAGCCTACCGACGTTAATCTACCACGTGGAATCGATCCGTGTCTGCATCACTTCCCTGTCTTTGCACTGTACGAGCAGATGGTAGCAACATAATATAATTTCTAATCTTCCTCATAGACTGCAAAAACCGAACAATAGCCTGAAAGAGATTTACTGACATCGAGCCGAGTTTGCCACACAGCCAACATGTGTTATATGTTGCAGCCACACAGCAATCTTGAATTATTCCTAAGTATTCTCATTATGTGTAATATGAAGAGGTCCTACTTGTAGTATATCCAGAACATTAAATTACCGTTTAAATGTTCCTAATAATATAACAATAACCAATGAAGACTACAAACATCTCTTAAAAACAAATACTCAACCTGGGACTCATACCTACATTTTCGTTCTGTGGCGTTATATATGATGTATATAAAAAATTGCACAGTAATTAAACATTTCGGTAATAGGGTCGAAGTACTACAATATTTGATCAGTTTTTGGTGGTATTCACTGAACACAAATACCCAAAACATAAATTTCTCTCTAATCTCGGAACAAATTACGGTGAAGCTCTCTGAACTCACAGAGAAGTAAATTATGGGTTAGAAACAGAAAGTAGTTAATAAAATCCGTTGGCTTTATTATCAGATATATTAAACATTTGATAGTTACAAATTGAATCAGGCTTTATTACCAGTTGCATTAAACATTTGATAGTTACAAACAGTGCCAGTACTTAATGATATCCGTGTATTAGTAGCATCTGTAGTTAAAGATGGAGTTTCTCTGCTGATATGACAGTACCAAATAATAGAATATGTATAAAAAATGTACTCAAATGTCGTTCTCCACACTGGCCGGCAGGGGGAGGAGAGTTGGTAGTTCAAATGGCTCTGAGCACTATGGGACTTAACATCTGAGGTCATCAGTCCCCTTGAACCTAACTAACCTAAGGACATCACACACATCCATGCCCGAGGCAGGATTCGAACCTGCGTCCGTAGCGGTCGCGCCGTTCCAGAATGAAGAGCCTAGAACAGCTCGGCCACACTGGCCGGCCAGTTGGTGGTGTAAAGCTTCTGATCACCAATATTTGTGCCAACGTCCTGGATTAAATTCAATACCTCTCTTTAGTGTTTCATGGTGTCATTGTAAATGACACTGTTGATATTGATCCGTCCATCGGGTAGGGACGTTAAGCTCGACGGTCTCTTTAGTGCTTTTCGGTGCAGGGTGTGTTCCGGCACCTGGTTCCACCCTCTTCCTTCCGTTATGTCAAAACTACACAAGTAGCTGCGTGGTCAGCGCGGCGGACTGCTAAGCGAAAGCGCCTGGGTACTATTCCAGGCCAGGTAGGAGATTTTCTCCACTCGGGTACTTTGATTTGTGTTGTCCTTCTGTTCGTATCGTCATAATTGACATGACTGTTGAGATGGCTGAATGGGCACAGCCCGAAAGCCAATAAATTGAATAAATAAATAACACTACACTGTAGAAGCTTTCATCGCCGTCATCGAGGCACAGCACAGATAGTCACTTGAAACTTCATAACAGGTCACAGGAAGGCAACGGTAAGCCTCCACTAGGACCTTGCCAGAAGCAGTGGTGCAGGATTCCTCCATCTGGTCCCCCTACACTGATTCTCTGAGTATTGGTTTATTTATTATTATTAGATGCATAGTATTATATAACTGATAGTTTAAAATGTGTAGATTTATCTAAGGAAGGTAAAGTAATTCATGATAGTATCACGCTGGCGGCGTAGTTCGCGTTACTTGAATAGCCCACTTTCAATAGTGACAACGATTTTCATACCGTAATTTTAGAGCAAGAATCTTCACATTAGTACTGAAAAAAGGAAGTTTATAATGACATGGGCATCGATATTGGAAATGAATGAAGAAGGAACTCTTCCTTTATGTTGTTGGAGAAACCATCCGAACATTAATCTGAAGTGATTTAGGGAAACCGAAGAAGTAGAGTAGCAGTGGGCATACTGAATACAAAGGGATGCTAATATCAAGATATGATAAGACTTTTGGGAACATCCACTCCATCCCCACGTGGCATTACCGCATCTTGAGCAACTGAGTGTGTAACCTGATTCCCCTGTGGCGTGCCGCCGACGCCTCTGGGGCAATTGCACGAATGAGATGGCTGAATGGGCATGACACGAAAGCCAATAAATTGAATAAATAAATAACACTACACTGTAAAAGCACTCATCGCACTCATCTACACACACCACAGATAGACACTTGACACTTCACAACAGGTCATAGACCAGAATCAGGTCTCCTTTGTCCTCCTACCCTTTCTATTTAGACAGTCGTGTTCTAGGTTTGTTCAGCATAGTGAAAAGTACATCAGCATGAGAGCTGTCCTAGTTAAAAGTGGCAGTAAATATCGCCTTTGTGTAACATTTTGTAAGTAACTATATCCGATTGTCAAGTATTTGAAGAAAAGCATTTTGGTATTATGATGTGGGACCATGGCCTGGCTGAGATCCATGCGCACTATATAAAAAAATATGTGTTGTTCCACTTCTCCTCCTACCCACTTACCCCACTAGAGCGATTTTAACTAAACTTGGTAAACGTATCACTTGCTGTCTGGAATGAATAGCTGTGGGAGTAGGAACCACCTACCTATAAAAGGTGTTGGGATGGGGGTGAAATGTAGTGTAGCCCACGACGCTCAAATACACATAACTTAATCGTGAAGTTTTTGATAATGAGAGCACTTAGTGACTTTCAACAGACTTTACACTTAATTTCAAACCTTTATGAAACTTTTTCTCGCTCACATCCCCCACAAAAGGATGAAAGGTAAAAAGTTTATCACTTACGACATTTTTCGATTTCTATGCAGTAAACCTGCAGCATGAGGAATGGCGTTTTAATTTATTACTTCTTTATTACTAACCGCATTCGTGACACATTTTGGAAAGAGTATTCACATATAGCACTGACTGTACCAGCAAAATTACGTAATACTGCGACACATAGTTCAGGATGTCAAATACTGATATTGGTAACACATGTGGCAGACAGTATCCCCGTCTGCCTCTGAATGTACCTAGAGAAATATATCACTGTGTGCTACATAGATCAGGTGATACGACTTCAAAAATACTGAGATGCGCGAAAGTCTGCCACATCATGCATGCCGCTTTAAGTCTCACAGTACCAACGTATATTTTATAACTCGCCGCACCAAGGGGGGGAGGGGGGGGGGACTTTGTGGCCACTCAACAAAATTCTCTAATTCAAATTTCTTCATCTTTATTGACCTCTACTAACAAAATATTGTATAAAGAGCTACTGATGTGTAAGAAAGGACCAGAAACCAAATTTGCTTTAGCACTCTCTACAAAAACGTATTTAGTATTTTTAACTTTTTTCGTCATTTAACTTTACTTAGCCTTACGTTCTTGAGCAGTATGTCTTTACATTGGTAGTAAAAGTCATTACAGATATCTTGAAGAAAACTTCATTATAATTCAAAAATATTACAGATGTTTTAAATTAAATGTAGCAGTTTACTTTACATATTTTCTGGGATTACCTATTCATCATTTTCTTCGGAAACTTCTTCGCACTTGGAACATATAGCAATTTTCTTGCTGTGTACACTGCATGTGTATCTCTCACAGTTGTTAGAGATCATAGCTGGTTTGTTCACTTTATTATACTGCACTGCTTTTGGCTTACTTTCACGACAGCACAAGTGACATCTTCTCTTCCTCCTTCAGCTTTATTTGCAGCGAACTTCTGCTTGATATTCCCTCCGAGAATACCTTCCATGGCTGAAACCACACACTTCCGAAGTCCTGTAATATTCCTAGCCATTTCTTCTGTGTATGGTTTCATAAACTGTCGTCCCATGTCTTGAAGAAAAAGCCATCCCTTATGAGATTTTGTCTTATTCCAATATGTGAAGTTGAGCAGAAACAATATATTACCATTGACGTCTGCTATGTCCACAAGAGTATAAAAAATAGATAGCGGCCACCTTCTTGTTGCCCTCTTCGTTGAAAATTTCCTCATCATTTTATCTATTATGTCACCGCCGCCTTTCGTCTAATTATAATATAAATTTATGACTTTTTCCTTCATAGTGTCACTAGGTGAACTGGATGCAGGGTCATAATGTTGAGTTGACAGCTACAGATGATTATTTTTTCTAGTTTTTCACGAGGGATATAAGAAACAATTATGATTGGGATGTTTCCAGTACCACAATAATTGAAGGTAAATTTCTGGGAATATGATTCTCTTCCTGAGATGTCTTTCAGTTCTTCAGGTATGTGCTTCCTATTAACTTGTAATGTTCCCACGAGACTCAGCTTGTTATCTCTCCACAAATCTTCAGATATATTAGCTGAAGTGTAATATCTGTCTGTGGTGACATTGCTCCCTGAATTATGTTTAATAACAACCAGGCGTTTCACTACAGCTGCAGCTGAATTTGATTGTTACGGACTATCGTTTTGTTCCGTGTATACGACTCCATGCTGATGACATAACTGGTTTTGGACTCTGTGATCATTCGTATAATATAACCATACTTTCCAGGATTTCCCTTCATAAAGATCTTGAAGGTCACTTGGCACAGAACAGTTACAACACTTCATCAATAACTGTGGGCATCCCAGTAGAATAATACAGTATCTTGGCTGTAATTCATTCACTTTATCAAATGCTTCTCGTATAGCAGCAACCTTGTAATGTCCCCCGCTCTCATTTCATATCTCTGTGTCAACAAATCTTACTATTTTAGTAAACTGACGGAATCTAGTTCTACTCATAGTAGCAGTATAAACGAAACTTCCCGAAGTGTTGGACCTTAAATCGGCAATAGGTAACTTACTATTGCCCTCCTTCCCCATAACAATAAGTAGCCCTATATAAGTCACAAATTCTAGTCCGTCTCTTTCGGGTGAATTGTGTCTCAATGCTTCCTCAATGGTATGCTTTATTATGATGTTAACAATTTATTTTCAAACGATTCTTTTAGTATTCCTAGTTTAAATTCATTTCTTATACCTTCTCACTCTTTCACTACATTTTGTGCTACTCGTCTTGTGATACGAGAGGTTTCGAATAAATCTTTTTCAGTGTTTGTAAAATAGTTTAAAATAATTTTCACTGACCTCACCAGCTGTGTCATTATCCACTGCAGGTGCCCAGATTTCGTCTTCCAAGTCTGATTGTACACCATCACTGTCCACAGCCTCGCGCACAACATATTCCTCTTCAGTTTCACTCACTACTTCATCACTATCACCCATCACAATTTCAGAACCTCCAGAATCTTCTAAAATATCTTATACTTCTCTCTCAGTAAGAGAGTGACGGGACAATTTCAATCATAGTTTTCCGTAACAATGTACAAATTGGGACTGAATAAGATGGAACAAGAAACAATCAAAAACCGAAGAGAAATTGAATCGTTGTTGAGATCATTGTTGCTATCGACACAGAGAAATTCAATGCCCAGAGGGTCTACACTGCCGAAATGTTGTAATTTATGGAATAAGATATTCGTTATCAAATCACATCCACCATCAAGAAGGTAGACTTTATGACAACAGCATTTAAACTTAAGTTAACGATTTATATTCAGCTGAAAATAATAAAAAAAACTAAATATTTTCATTAGACTTTGAAAGTAAGAAATACCAATCTAAATTACAAATTTTACAAAAGGTGAGCACAAAGTACCCTCCCTTTTGGTACCAAATGGGCTAATTTATTACGTCTTCAGAACTAACTGGATTCGCAACGCATTTAGCAGACAGTAGTCACATATACCAGTGGATGCATCTGCAAAATTATGTCATCATGCGACACATAATTCAGATACGATCTCATGAACGTTGAGATGCATGAAAATAAAACTACAGAGCGAAATTCAAGAGAGATACAGATGTGATATGTATACAAATAGGTGTGAAATATGTCAAATAAATGTGAAATATATTTGACATGTGCACACATGGGCTAAACCACGGGTAAAAAGCTCACCCCAAACCTCTGGAACGATTTCAACCAAATTTGGTACACAGATTCGTTACAGTCAGAATTTAAGAACCACCAGCCTCCTGTTGTGGTTGAGGTGATAGCGTGGAAAGAGAAGAGCGAGGAGGATATGGACACACAGAGAGGAGAAGGACGATATGGAAGAAGATCGAGGAAATAAGAGATTTACAGAGAGAGGAAGAGGGGAAAAGGACAGAGAAAAGGATGAGGAGGGAAAGCTCAGAGGTAGGAGAGAGGAGTTGATGGACAGAGAAAGGAAACAGGAGGAGGCAGATAGTGAGAGGAGAAAGGAGGAGATGAATGGCGAGAGGGAGGAGGAGATGGACAAAGAAAGGCGGGAGGAGGAGATGAAGTTAGAGAGGCAGAAGAGAAGATGGACACAGAGGGAAGGAGCTGATGGACAGAGAGAGCGGTAGGAGCAAATGAGCAGAGGGAACTGTATGAGCAGGTGAGTAGAGAGAGGGGCAGTAAGAGATGTACTAACAGAAGATTGTAATAAATGCACACCCGGGCAACGTCAAGTACTCAGCTAATACTATAATAAAATTACGCTAACACATTTTCGGCAAAATTGTGACGTAATTTACAACGTATAACACAGTGACAATACAGTATGTTGCTGGATTATTGTAAAATAATGACGGCACGAAATTTACCTTATGCACCCCCACCTCTCACAGCTGTTTACTAACATATTAACGATTATCCCTAAATACTCACGCTTCGATTCTAAAATACGTGTAAATTCGGTGACCTAACGACTAGCGCAGTGTGATATTCACTACGGTAATAAAGACTGCACCTAACAGACTTGCAAGTAACCACTTACCACGCTAAATGTACACCGTAAACAATCTATTACACTTGTGCTATTATTACGCCCACGTGGATAGGACAGAAACAATAGAGAAGTATTTATTCTAAAAAGAATCACAGCGTCCAGCGAACGCAGTGCGTCATGAGGCGTCTGTAGGGTAGGCAACACTACAACCTGCACTAGGCCGCATGCCACCGCCCCAGCTGCTAATAAAGCTGCTGCGAACACAAGCGGCAGTTCACAAAAACAATTTAACACGTGCTGAGGCCACCGCCCACACATTAAAGATGGTGGCTAACAGGTCACAGCCGACAAAGATTAATGCGCCACCACTGATTGCGGAAAACCAAGCAGCTTACTAACCGCGGCCTGTCTGAACACGCAGGCCGTCATTTTGGGGTTCAAACCGCGCTATTTAAACTGCGGGATTCCCGCATGTCCGAACGCAGCCTAAAATCATGTTTATTGTAATGGTACATGACCCATTATGCCCCTCCTAATCTGCATCTAACACTGTATTTTGCTGTATGCCTCCTCTGTTCCGAGTTAATCCCTACTAGAACTAAAAACGTATTTGGTTATTTTACCTTGACTGAATCTTCCTGTGACCTTGAATAATGTACGATTCTATACGTAAAATCAGCACTATTTTCAAATCTTGAATCAAATATTAGGGATCCCATATTATTAAAAATAAGTCTCTAATATCTGAGAATAGCCCCAGTAACGACGTGTTATTAACACTCAGCTGCCTTGACATCCTGCTATTGCTAGTGAAGTCCTCTTTTACAGCAAGAATTTATTAAATCGACTGTCCTAAGAAATATTCTGGGATAATCGTACAATGAGATGTGTGGTGGTGGAAGCCTCGTCACCGTGATGAAGTCATTAAATATGCGATCTGTTTACATATACAGTGGTAAACTATGGCTTCCGTGTCGCATATCACCAAGCAATACGTACCCACACTTTGGTTCCTGAGATTTATTTCCAAATATTGTTACCATCCCGACTTAGCTCTAGCTCGCATTCTTCTACTTTTGTTAACAATGTATATGCTGATATTGATGAAAAGCAGTAAATAAGTATCTTACGTCAAAATTATTACGAATTTTTTTCCGGTGACACGTTTCGCCTCATGTGTGTTTCAGAACTTGAAATATCTTCCCTGAATAATTGAAGTAGCTCGTTAAAAGAATTTATTGACATTCTCACATAGTCAAAGAATTTTTCTTCATACATTCTTAATGTAGGATACAACGTTACGAATTGGCCACGTAAGAGCCGATCACTTAGTATAGGATGCACCCAATACTGATTTTTTTTTACTCTCGCTCTCTTATTTTGAGAAACCAGAGTAAACACAATATTTCTTCTTCGACTTCCATTTTGACATTGTCAATTCCCGCTACACACTGCGAACGCCAACCGCTTACTAACCGCGGCCTGTCTGAACACGCAGGCCGTCATTTTGGGGTTCAAACCGCGCTATTTAAACTGCGGGATTCCCGCATGTCCGAACGCAGCCTTAAAATCATGTTTATTGTAATGGTACATGACCCATTATGCCCCTCCTAATCTGCATCTAACACTGTATTTTGCTGTATGCCTCCTCTGTTCCGAGTTAATCCCTACTAGAACTAAAAACGTATTTGGTTATTTTACCTTGACTGAATCTTCCTGTGACCTTGAATAATGTACGATTCTATACGTAAAATCAGCACTATTTTCAAATCTTGAATCTAATATTAGGGATCCCATATTATTAAAAATCACTGTAACCTCCAATTCACCTTGATAATCACGTTCAAGCACGGCCATTAGCAGAAATGCATAACCCTCTTTGCCACCAACAACTTCTATCTAAAGCATTTTACTGTATCTCATCTCTATCCCGATTTATTCCCCATTATGGATTAAAGTGGTCCACCCTGTATACAGGGTGGTCCATTGATTGTGACCGGGTCAAATATCTCACGAAATAAGCGTCAAACGAAAAAACTACAAAGAACGAAACTTGTCTAGCTTGAAGGGGGAAACCAGATGGCGCTATGGTTGGCCCGCTAGATGGCGCTGCCATAGGTCAAACGGATATCAACTGCGTTTTTTTACATAGGAACCCCCATTTTTTATTACATATTCGTGTAGTACGTAAAGAAATATGAACGTTTTAGTTGGACCACTTTTTTCGCTTTGTGATAGATGACGCTGTAATAGTCACAAACATATGGCTCACAATTTTAAACGAACAGTTGGTAAAAGGTAGGATATTTAAACTAAAATACAGAATGTAGGTACGTTTGAACATTTTATTTTGGTTGTTCCAATGTGATACATGTACCTCTGTGAACTTATCATTTCTGAGAACGCATGCTGTTACAGCGTGATTACCTGTAAATACCACATTAATGCAATAAATGTTCAAAATAATGTCCGTCAACCTCAATGCATTTGGCAATACGTGTAAAGACATTCCTCTCAACAGCGAGTAGTTCGCCTTCCGTTATGTTCGCACGTGCATTGACAATGCGATGACGCATGTTGTCAAGCGTTGTCAGTGGATCACGATAGCAAATATCCTTCAACTTTCCCCACAGAAAGAAGTCCGGGGACGTCAGATCCGGTGAACATGCGGGCTTTGACGACCAATCCACATGTCATGAAATATGCTATTCAACACGGCTTCAACCGCACGCGAGCTATGTGCCGGACATCTATCATGTTGGAAGTACATCGCCACTCTGTCATTCAGTGAAACATCTTGAAGTAATATCGGTAGAACATTACATAGGAAATCAGCATACATTGCACCATTTAGATTGCCATCGATAAAATGGGGGCCAATTATCCTTCCTCTCATAATGCCGCACCATACATTAACCCGCCAAGATCGCTGATGTTCCACTTGTCGCAGCCATCGTGGATTTTCCGTTGCCCAATAGTGCATATTATGCCGGTTTACGTTACCGCTGTTGGTGAATGACGCTTCGTCGCTAAATAGAATGCGTGCAAAAAATCTGCCATTGTCCCGTAATTTCTCTTGTGCCCAGTGGCAGAACTGTACACGACGTTCAAAGTCTTCGCCATGAAATTCCTGGTGCATAGAAATATGGTACGGGTGCAATCGATGTTGATGTAGCATTCTCAACACCGACGTTTTTGAGATTCCCGATTCTCGCGCAATTTGTCTGCTACTGATGTGTGGATTAGCAGCGACAGCAGGTAAAACACCTACTTGGGCATCATCATTTGTTGCAGGTCGTGGTTGACGTTTCACATGTGGCTGAACGCTTCCTGTTTCCTTAAATAACGTAACTAGCCGGCGAACGGTCTGGACACTTGGATGATGTCGTCCAGGATACCAAGCAGCATACGTAGCACACACCCGTTGGGCATTTTGACCACAATAGCCATACATCAACACGATATCGACCTTTCCTAAGATTGGTAAACGGTCCATTTTAACACGGGTAATGTATCACGAAGCAAATACCGTCCGCACTGACGGAATTTTACGTGATATCACGTACTTATACGTTTGTGACTGTTAAAGCGCCCTCTATCAGAAAGCGAAAAAAGTGGTCCAACTAAAACATTCATATTTCTTTACGTACTACACGAATATGTAATAAAAATGGGGGTTACTATTTTTTTTAAAAAGTTGATATCCGTTTGACCTATGGCAACGCCATCTAGCGGGCCAACAATAGCGCCATCTGGTTTCCCCTTCAAGCTAGACGAGTTTCTTTCTTTGTAGTTTTTTGTTTGATGCTTATTTCGTGAGATATTTCGCCCGGTCACTATCAGTGGACCACCCTGTATATAGATACATTGTAAAATATTGAGACTAGCCATTCCTGAGAAGTTAGCAAATTTCTAATGTTTATACAACTAAACTTCTCAGTTCGATTCTGCTTGTACAGCACCCACACTCCTCCTGATATTCATATTCCACGTTTATAACTCCAGCATTTTTTTCTTAGCTTCAGGCTAGTATATAGACACATACTACCGGTCATTAAAATTTGGAGTGTCTTACAGTCCAAATGCAGACCACATGCAAAAAAACAGAGAAAATCCCATGTGATAAGGCTGGTATTGTGCGTGTAGGACTCAGCTCAGCCTTATAGTTGTTCGGGCATATGCGTATGTAATCCCTGGACTGGATTTCCATCTCCACAGTAAAACTGGCCTCTATGGAAGAGCGACAACACAATTTTCACAAATATTTGCCGTGTGATATTTTGGAAAAGTGCGTTTGAGCTCTGCTGCATGATAATTCTACACCTGCAATCCTTTATCTCACATAGAGGGCATAAGAACAATATAGGAGCAAGATAGTAGGGACTAAAAGTAGAATTAATAATTTAGGGTCCAAATCACGTAATACAATTATACACAGAACAGTGAGTATGTAAAGATTTGGCGCATTATGTATTTTACACCACATGCTATTCGAGAGTCAATGACCCTCAGAATGTATGTAGGGCTGAGTAGCATATATCTCTATCCAGTGACGCCTATGGTCTGAGGATGACATGGCGGGCGGGCGGTACTGTTAGGCCTTCATGGCCTGTTCGGGAGGAGTTAAGCCTTAGCATATATCTCTATCACGTGCTGCAATATCATCCAAGTAATTACTTTAATAGCGATCTGTTTAAGACTATTCGATAAATCACCACATTTTTCTTATGAGAAGCAAGACGCACGATAGAATATAACAATCCTCTTTAGGCATATCCAGATAGGTGTTTCGTAATATTATCGACAGAAGATCTATATCAAGTACGCTCCACTCCGCCGAGCGATTGTCAAAATCACAGTTACAGTTACGGAAATATAGCTCCTCACGACAATAAAATAATAGCGTTTCTCAAAATTCAAGAGGACAAAATCAGCAATTCATCTCGATGAAAGCAGAGAGAGAGGTAGATTTATAGTTCTCTTGAGTAATGATCAAAGAAACCTTAAATTTTAATTATACCATGCACTTGCATGATATCTGATTTCTGCTAGAGTAGAGTTTATCCCAAATCCCACATGAACAATGTACGAGCTCGTCCCCTTGTGTGATCTACATGTGTATTTTTAAGAACTGAAACGGCATGCAAAACACGACAGCTTTATAAGATGATCCCAGTCTTTACATACGGGGATCGTATCAGGAAACAAGACTCATAACACGCTCGTTCCATTTACGATATGTGTCAGAGAGTACATTATCATCCGTACTACTCCATTCGGTAAACATCCTGGGTTCCTCATCGTATTCCTCTAATGCAACGACCACCACCTATATCGTAGCATGTGAGGTACATCACAGCCTTGTGCACTAAAGTGATACATACTAAAACACTCGAATGTCTCTGCGAAACTACTACGACGACTCTGATCCCATACTGGAAATTATTGACTAACAATCAATGAGTTCCGAGGACTGCGAAGAGAAGCATACCCTTATGTAATCCAGCATACTACCTTACAACGTCCGATGTTTGGAATGCATGTGGCATTGGAATATGATCAGAATGCCTACTACCGCAGTGGCTGTTCTTTCGGACATGCATGCACTGTAGTATCGTATGTAGTCTGCATCTTAGCAAATCCTTTAGTTGTTGATGACGATTTTATACACCACTAGCAGAAACCTCTGGGAAGGTGAGTCTGTTGTTTCTACTTCACTACTAATAAATGAGCTTCCCAAGACTTCGTTCAGTCGACAACTTAGCAACAATCCAACCCCATTTACAAATGTATCTTCAAAGTTATAACGAAGATTGTAATCAAACATCGGAAATAATATCTTGTTAAAACTACAGTCTACTACGACTTAACATATCATCCAGGTTTTTGTAATGCATTTTTCTTGTGAAGAACTATTTGTACTCCAGTAGAGCAATCGAGCTGGATGCATAACATAGAGTTCCATTAAGAGATAGCCTACAATACGACTGAAGAGGAACAGAGGGGTTAGTGGTACGTGAAGAATCCACTGTCACACAGCAGACACGAAAGCGAATTAATACTGAATTTTCTTCCGGTCCTGAACTATGAGGAAAGTTCCAAGTCTGTAGCTCATCAGCAAATTAGTTTAAAATCAATTGCCAAATTTGCGTCAAAGCGGAAAAGAGACAAGAAAATGAAGTAATTGAAACACGTTAAACATTAGTGTTTGTTGGCGTTTAATTCATTTTGGCAACCTTAACAGAGACAAACACGAAGTCCATTACGTAATTAAACATCTAAGCCTCTAGTATGGCAATACCATCATCTTTAACCAAGTAACATGTAACCGTCTCATCATTCTTTACAATAACGTTATCACTTTCCTGGAATCTTCCACTGCACACAGAACTCGTGGTTTGACGTTAAGTACTCACAAATCTCTATCTTCTTAAAGAAATCCTTACCAAAAACTTCCATTCTATGCAAAGCCCTAAGCTAACTGTCCTTAACGGAAAGCTTTTGCCATAATCCATTTTAAAGTCAGCCAGCACCAATTTATATGATATTGACATATGTTTTTTTTATATTGCCAGTGCTTATTTGAAAATGATTTTTCCAATAAATGCTATTTGATACAGCAGTAATTCCCCTGTTTAGGAGAGTGGGATATTTCGCCTTTACATCGTGTCTAGAATTTCCCACCTTCCCACTATTAAAGTACACATAGGTCGCGTCATCCCAATCTTACATCTAATGCGTGCTTTAAAGTATTGTAGTTTCCGCCACAAATTCTAATTTATTTCTCAGCATAATGTTTTTTTCTGAGCATGTATATGAACCAGTGGAGGCTCTATGAATCAATGAAGACAAGGAAAGCGGCATGTTAGAGATTATTTGTGTAACTGCAGAATTACATTTTTTTCCATACAATAGAACGCTACACAGCACTGAGTCAGTATTGGCCTAGTGGAGTGCACATGTAGCCCCTGGAGTGCTATCTGCATATTGCATAGCAATTGTTTCTAAATCATACAGACTCGAATGTTCTACCAATAATACTCTGCAAGCAAGATGGTTGAAATTGCTCTGAGCACTATGGGACTCAACATCTGAGGTCATCAGTCCCCTAGAACTCAGAACTACTTAAACCTTACTAACCTAAGGACATCACACACATCCATGCCCGAGGCAGGATTCGAACCTGCGACCGTAGCGGTCACGTGGTTCCAGACTGAAGTGCCTAGAACTGCTCGGCCACACCGGCCTGCTGCAAGGAAGAAATTGGCGTCTTCTTAACTCTGTAACAGACCATCCACGCTGACTGTTGGTGGAATTGTCTGACAATTCTAAAATCAGCACCAAAATTATGATTTCCTGTAGTTGATCAGTTACATCGAAGAAAGTGTTAAGACTGAGATGTGAGCATATTAGGAGCTGACCCATCTAACCCTCACCACCTGAACTATAATTTCCGCACATCCTTATAAACCTTGTGGGTAAGATTTATCTCTCCATGGTTGCCTAGTGCCCTAAGAGGAAGTTGATTACAGTGTGGTTAGCAGCTTCAAGTTTTGCTATTTGTTAATGAGCTATATTTTCCATATTTCCACATTTTCATATTTTTTATTTATTTTCCACACAGTTACACACTCTCCAAATTTGTCATTTTTTTTATTCTATGTGTAGATATACTAAAATATTTGTTCTCATATTGGTTACCCTACTAATCTATAGCATCCAACAGTGATCCAGATTCCCTCACCAAGCAGGATAGAATCTTCAAAGTTCAGCTAAATCACTTTCTCTCCATTTTCTTCCAAATGCCAAACCGGAAAGAAAAACTTCCATGAGCACACAAAGGAAATCACACTAAAACTCACACATGGATTGTGGAGGAGGTGGAGTGTTGACTACAGTTATTTTAAACACTCCTTAATGCCTACTGATCTTTACAAAATAACACTCCACGGCCACCAAACAACTATAACACCCATTTATACTTTTCCATATTTAAATAACACAGAATACACTCAAAATACAGCAGTCTAACCTTTCTACGTGCTCTGCAGATACAAGAATGAAATAATATTATGAATACCGATCAAATGCAGGTATTAAAGCTTCTGTATAACTAATACAATAATGACCTAGGTTATGTGTATGTAACAGATGGGAATAGTAATGAAGTTCGAGGACCTGAATTCAAGCCATTGTAAACAAACATAGCAGAATTGTGCTATTTTGTGTGTGTGCATGTGTTAGGTTCCCGTCGAAGCCTCCACTACCTAGGACTGGTTCAGGATAGGACTCAGAAGTGCATCCAGTTGTGTTATGTCCAGGATAATGTTGAGGGGTGATGTACCAGATATATGACTGGGTATTGTCTGAGTTTTATCCACGAGCTTTAGGTCCAGGGTAAAGTCTTGAGCTGGATCTATCTCTGTCAGGTCTGGCAAGAAGTCCGTAGATGGTTCCATCATCATGATAGCCACAGTAGCAACCAGAGTATGATCGACCAGCATTAGTTCATGATTGGGTGTGACTACCTAACATCATACTAAAACTTTTTTGTGGAGAGGAAGATAGTAGGGAAGCAGTAACGTCAATGTAGACAGTGGTAACACTGTTCCATCTTCCTCGGATGTAACATGTCGTGGTATCGTTATAATGGGTGGTTGTAATTAAATTTTTCCTATTTAACGCGTTATAACACGGAAACTACTTACTGTACGAGTACCAAACTTGGTAGCATTAATGTCCATAGTATGGGGTGCATGATTTCCATGCGTCACAGCGTCACCGTCCAGTTCCAACTATGGCCACCAGGTGCTGTGATCAGTTATCGTGATTCATAGTCTCAAACACCTCAGCAGTCGCAGTCCACTTGTTGACGTGTCAACATTAGCTTGGATAAAAGGATCAGGGCATTATTGGTGAAGTTTTGGTATCAAAACAACAATAATACTGCAGCTGTACTTCGAGAATATCGCTGGCAGAAAGTATTACGGAAGTGTCCTCTTTCTGCACCTGCTGTGCAAACATGATGAAGAAATTCGAATCAACTGGAGAACTGGGTGTCGCTCCGGGAAGAGGCCGACGAATAGTTGCACTAAAGGTGGTTGACAAAATCGCTGTTGCTAAGGCAGACAATGCTGCGCGCAGTTCCCGATCGTCAGGCAGTGCGCGTGCTGTGTAACGACACTTGAACATTCCGTGGTCCACTGTAGGGAAGGCACTTCAAACCATTCTCAAATGGTATCCGTAAAAGATCCATACTGTGCAGCAGCTTGCATCACAGGATGCACAATGACGTGATGACTTCGCTCTCAACTTTCTCCCAAGGACTGATGTTGACGAGGGCTGCCCCTGGACCACCCTATGGCCAGATGCCGCTCATTTTTCTCTGATGCATGAGTGGACACACAGAATAGCAGAGTGTGAGGATCTTCACCTCCAGTAATTGTGCATGAAGTTCCTCTTTATGGTGAACGTGTCACCATGTGGTGTGGCTTCACGGCTAAATTCATCATTGGCCCATTCTTTTTTGAACAGGTTGGCGCTCACGGACGAAAGACGTGCAGTGTTACTGGCCAGCGTTACTATGATATGATGCGCCAGCATGCCATACCCGCCTTACAGGAGAGAGACGCATTGAATTCAATAGTTTTCATGCAATATTGGTCATGAAGTTCTCATGCTTTCCTGAAATATGTTTGGAAACGACTAAATCAACAGCAGATCGTTTTCAGATGTTTGGCCGGCACAATCATCTGAGCTCACTCCCTGTGATATCTGGTTGTGGGGCAACCTGAAGGACAGGGTTTACCAGGGGAACATTCACACATGTGCTGATCTGAAGTACAAAGTATCAAGAGAGGTAGCCAGCGTACCTACGGACATGCTTCGTTCTGCTGTGCGGAATGCAATCCTGCACTTTCAGACTCTTTTGGACACTAATGCGCGCCATATTGAGCCCGTTTTGTAGCAGTAATGGTACCAGTATGTAATGTTATGATGTACCGTAGCAGCACATAAAAAGTATTTCAGTTGAACTGATTCTGCTTTATTTCTCTTCCTCATGTCCTTGACATTAATGCTACCAAGACTGGTAGTCGTACGGCTATTAGTTTCCATGTTATAAGGTGTTACATACAGAACCTTTAATTATAACCACGCGCTACTAGCCGCTTCATTTTCTAGCTAGTCTATTTAAATGTATTAAAATTCAAGAAACACAAATTTTTGAAAATATGTTCACTGTACTCTGTACCAACCTTCCTCCCACCTATCGCCACCCCCCCCCCCCTCTACTCCGATGCAGGGATGTAGATTATAATTTATAATTATAAAGCAAACTCATACAAAAAACAATGTTAATTCACAAGAAGTGAGAAAAGTTGCTATCTTAGACCATTTTCCACACCCTATAACACAACTTGTAGAATAATCTACTATGATTAGTGACTGACAGGTATAGTGTAGACGTCTATCAGTGCCAAACGGGCCTAGTATGGCTGTAACCAGAAGAATTCGTCTGTATAACTGCAACATATTACTTTCTTCCACATATTTATCGCAACATGACCACAACGGCTAATAATAGCCAACACATAGGTTTAGCGACATAGCTCTTTAGGTTCATTGCCTAGCTGTTTAAACGTCGTTTTAACAGAAAATTTAGTAATGGCAGGATGCAGAGATAGACGGCGATACTGGGAAAGGTATTTTATACTATCTGTTGGTGGAAATCTATGTTAAGCAGCCAGTTCAATTGCTCTGATGGAGATCATATTATTCTTTGAAAGCAAATTGCATTAAAAAACCCGGAAGAGATGTGTATGCTGTAGATATCTGTAGTTTTAAAGGAATAAAATTTCCTGTGGGCAATCACAACCTTCGTAATAACATTAAAGAAACGTTTGCAACCTCCAGGGGCAAGATGCTTGATAAGTAGCCGACTGAATCAAGACAGGAAAATTTGTTTACTTACGATGACTTACAAGCAATGCGTAAGTACTTCCCAGCGAAACATCTGCAGCATCGGCTGCCCACGAGTTGCCAAGGTTGTTTCGAATACAGTGCAGAAGTTTCGTTGGGAAGCTGTCACACGTCTTCCACACAGTTCCGATCGCTCCTCATGCGGTTTCCACATTTTTTAGCACTGAAAAATGACATTCATGGTATGTCAAGGTGATTGAATATTATTAATAATTCATTACTGAAAATATTTCTAGGAATTAGAGATCTATATCTTAGAACGTTTCAAGACAGGTTGCTAGAAGTGTATACCCTCAAGTCGCGTTAGATGAGGTACTTTCATCTCAATCAGCTGTGGCCTGTCGGTCACTATCTTTAATGTTTAGGTAGTTGATTCAGTACGTACTGGCTTCCTGTTGCGACCAGCCACTGGAGTCGAAGAGTAGGTAGGCCCTGTGCTTCACGTGTGGCAGCATCAATCGATCCTTGGCCAGCTTTCTGATATGGCACGCATGGGCATGAAGAGGATAACACACACATTGTTTCGTTGGTTTTGTATATAAATAAAGCGTATTCCCTCTTCCATCCTATACTATGGTAGGAAAATGAGTGGATAGCTTGTGGGCTATTTAGGCTGGGCCAAAGCGTGGAGACACCTCTCTGACGGTCTGGTGTTGGCAGCTGTGGCATTGTCACTGCGGCCTACCTCAGAATATTCACTGTGCGCTGTGAATACTTCCATCTCGTACCCCTCAAATCCCCGTGGTTTTGGTAAAAGTGCAAGTATCTGAGGTTCATCACGGTCCAAATTTATCTTTGTGTTGTGAGTGGTTGTAGCTATAGTTATTTACGAGTCTACTAGGGGCAGTCTTATAGTGATGTCACACCTTAATAACTCAGGGGCATGACTTGGTATGTATTTTGTTGAATTGTGGAAATTGTTTAACTCTGGATATGGGTGTGACGGTTGAAATATCAGGCTCCGTTAGTTGCTTACTATGGTATGTCAGTGTAATTTGTTGAAATATCGCGCCGTGAAAGGTGTTTGGTCATGAATTTGCATATATCTTGGAATCTAATAGTTGTCGTATGAGGAAAATGGATAATATTATAGCAAACAGCAGGGTGATGCGAGAGTGCATACAGTAAACATTGTGACATCATTGCTTTATAATAATTCAGCAACATGCAGTAATGTCAGTGTGTCTTACGTCATAAATAATGCAACTGTTTAATCGAATATGTTGTGGCATCGGTTTATTACCGTACTTCAGCACTGCCACAGTGAAATATTATAATTCTCAAGTCCCTTACGTTAGTAATTAGAATAATATTTGCTGACTTTTTTGGATTTATAGTTGTGCTGCAGTATGCTCAACTGACACATAACGACGAGTGTCTTCTAATAAAAGAGGGAGGGGGCGTTGCGGGGCTGATTCTTATGAACATAGGTGGAAGGATGGGTTAACTTCAGCTTTAGGCCATACAGTGGCCCTAGACACGGTGGAAACACTTCACAGGGGTATAGGGGTAACACACGCATTTGCCCAAAATGCGTGGATTGCCCGGGGGTGGAAAGGAGGGTAGAGGAGGATGTTCCAGGATGTCTTCCCTCGCATTGGGATAGCACTCCGTCTTCAGGCCACAAATGGTCCATCGGGACCATCCGACCGCCGTGTCATCCTCAGTTGAGGATGCGGATAGGGGGGCTTGTGGTCAGCACGCCGCTCTCCCGGTCGTTATGATGGTTTTCTTTGACCGGAGACGCTACTATTCGGTCCAGTAGCTCCTCAATTGGCATCACGAGGCTGAGTGCACCCCAAAAATGGCAACAGCACATGGCGGCTGGATGGTCACCCATCCAAGTGCCGGCCACGCCCGACAGCGCTTAACTTCGGTGATCTCACGGGAACCGGTGTATCCACTGCGGCAAGGCCATTGCCCACGCATTGGGATAAGTGTCCCTTTAAATCCAGAAAGCACTCTGGCACCCTGCTTGAAGAGAATATAAACTACTTTTACAAGTCAGGAGTGAGAGTCCTGCATTTGTCGAACTGCATAATAATTCCAGAATGTTGATACTTTCTAGTGGTAATCCTCCATTCAGTAATCTACTGATAATACACTGTCCAGTAACATTAGTGTGACAACTTGTCAATAACCTGAATAACCATGTTCTGTAGTGCAGGCCGTTGCGAGACTTGGAGGAAGAGAGTCGACGAGGTTCTGAAAGGTAACGACAGGAGCCGTGCTGACTCCAGTGCCGTGGCTAGCTGCACGACGTTTCTCGGTTGAGGATCTATGAGATGAACAGCCTGGTCGAGGTGGTCCCATAGTTTCTCAATTGATTTTAATGCCGGGGAGCTTGATGGCAAGCATGGTACAGTTAACTCATCCTGGTGTTCTTCAAACTACGCACGTACACTGTGAGTTTTGTAACTTGTCGCATTGTCCTGCTCGTAAATGCCATCGTACCGAGGAGAAACAAAACAGCATGTATGGGTGGACATGGTCCCCAAGGATAGATGTTTGCTTGTGTAGATCCATTGTGCCTTTCAAAATGACGAGACCACCCACGGAATGTCCACCGGCCTGGACCCAATTGTTTCAGAGTGTTTGTTTTCAGACGTTCCGGCCCGAACACGATTACAGCCATCTGTCTGATGGCGCATAAAACATGAACCATGTAAAAAGGCCACCAATCGCCACTCAGTGGACGTCTAGGTGCGTTACTGGCGTGAAAATTCCAGTCTTAGATGCCGATCAACGGCTGTCAGCATGGGTGCATGAACAAGGCACCTGTTGCAGAGTCGCACACGCAGCAACGTTCTCTGAATGGTCGTTGAGGAGACGGTATTGGTAGCCCCTTGGTTCATCTGGGTGGTCAGTTGCTCAACAGCTGCACGTCTATTCGCCATTGCACATCTCCGCAGCCGTCCTTGGGCCAAGATATCTGTGGCCTGTGGTGCACCACAGTAGCACAGTATACTTTAACGCCGGCCGAAGTGGCCGTGCGGTTAAAGGTGCTACAGTCTGGAACCGCAAGACCGCTACGGTCGCAGGTTCGAATCCTGCCTCGGGCATGGATGTTTGTGATGTCCTTAGGTTAGTTAGGTTTAACTAGTTCTAAGTTCTAGGGGACTAATGACCTCAGCAGTGGAGTCCCATAGTGCTCAGAGCCATTTGATAGTATACTTTAACCACTTTGGCACGCGAACAGTTTACAAACTTAGCCGTTTCGGAAATGCTTCCACTCTTGGCCCGAAAGCCAGTGATCGTACCCTTTTGGATGTCAGATGAATCGCTTCGTTTCCTAAATGCAACAACGACTACACTGTTTTCCGCGTCCCCCAGACGTGCTTTACATACCCTCCATTGCTGGACTCGCATTCGGGAGGACGACGGTTCAGTCCCGCGTCCGGCCATCCTGATTTAAGTTTTCCGTAATTTCCCTAAATCACTCCAGGCAAATGCCGGGATGGTTCCTCTGAAAGGGCACGGCCGACTTCCTTCCCCAGCCTTCCCTAATCCGATGAGACCGATGACCACGCTGTCTGGTCTCCTTCCCCAAACCAACCTACCAACCCTCCACTGCTAGTGATGCCACCTGCCGTCTGTGAGCCATTATTGCACGTCGCCTTCGAAATTAGGTGATGGTCACATCAGTGTGACTACACCGTGTATCTGACATAACAGTAATCACTTTCGTTTCACTTCGTAAAAAGCCTTACGAATGTAGCGAAGCCTATGCTATCAAATTATCGGTAACCGTTTGCAAGTTAATGACTTCCAGTTGTATTGTGTTAATGACTTCCTTATTAAGTTGGATCTAATCTAATTTAGTACTTCAGATGAACACGCTAATTTACGTGTCCTGTTATGAACGTCCTATCTCCAGTCCTACAAGGTGTTCTGTTTCTTCGAAACATGAGTGTATGAAATGCTTGTACATTAATAACAAGCGTAGCCGCAAGAATGGTGAATGCAAGCATGAAAGCATGCGTGCATCATGTTGTATAGGTGCCGGACGTCAGTTTGAGGTATACAGTTCCATGCCTGTTGCACTTTGTCGGTCAATACAGGGACGGTTAATGGTGGTTGTGGATGACTCTGGAGTTGTCTGACGATGGCCCATACTTGCTCCGCTGGAGACAGATCTGGGGATCAAACACGTCAAGGCATCATGTCGACATTCTGTTGAGCATGTTGGGTTACAACAGCGGTATGTGGGCGAGCATTACCGTATTGGAATACACCCCTGGGTGGCCGTGCGGTTCTAAGCGCTTCAGTTTGGAACCGCATAACCGCTACGGTCGCAGGTTCGAATCCTGCCTCGGGCATGGATGTGTGTGATGTCCTTAGGTTAGTAAGGTTTAAGTAGTTCTAAGTTCTAGGGGACTGATGACCTCAGAAGTTAAGTCCCATAGTGCTCAGAGCCATTTGAACCAACACACCCCTGGAATGCAGTTTATGGATGGCAGCACAACAGACCGAATCACGAGATTGATGTACAGATTTACAGTCAGGGTGTGTCGGATAAGAATGAAAGTGCTCCTGCTGTTATACGAAGTAGCATCCCAAACAATAACTCCAGGCGTAGGTGAAGAGTTTTTAGCGTGCACACAGGTTGGTTGCAGGCCCTTAGCTGGCCTCCTTCTCACCAACACACGGCCATCAGTGGCACTGAAGCATAACCAGATTTAGTCAAAAAACGTGACAGACATCCACCCTGCCCTCCAATGAGCTCTCGCTTGAGGCTATTGAAATCGCAAATTGTGATGGTTTGGTGTCAGAGAAATGCATGCATCTGTCTCGGAGCTGTCCTTGAAGTAACTTTTTTGTAACAGTTCGTTGTGTCTCTGTAGTGCCAACTGCTGCTCAAATTGCTGCTGCAGATGCAGTACGATGCGCCAGAACCATACGCCTAACCATACGTCTAACACGATGGTCTTGCCTCTCAGTAGTGCCACGTGGCCGTTCGAGGCCCGGTCATCTTGTGACCGTACATTCTCGTGACCACCAGTGCCAGCAATCGTGTACATTGGCTAGAGTCCTTCCAAGTGTTTCTGCACTATGTCAGAAGAAACATCTGACTTCTCGTAGAGCTATTACACGACCTCGTTCTGACTCAGTGAGGTGTTGATAAAGCGTCTTTGCCGAACTGAAGGCATTCATCATCACATCAACTCACCTCGTCCGATCTTAAAGGTAATTAATTCTCACGACCGTTACAGCATGCATTTAAAGCAAACCTGAATCGCATTCTCACAGTGGTACTACTAGCCTCACTCTTATGAGAATGGCGTGAAATTTGAATGGACATCATCTTTCAGATGTAGAGACACGCCCACCAGCTTTCGTTTATATTGCACAACTCCTCCTTGGTGCTGTGATTTTTTTCCGTAATTTTAATTCGGATAGAAGTTCCTTAGTAAACACATGTATTGTTACCGAATGAAAGGAGTAGATTTACAAGCCCAAATTCTTTTACAAAGCAATATATATAATATCGCATTTCACAATGAACGATCTACGTAGGGTTCTCAGTTCACGACTATAAACTAAGTGACAACTTAGGGACAACAAGGGTGATAATATAGAATGTATAACACAATATATTGGAGACATATTTCGCTACAATCTGCTCTCATTCCTTCAAATTTGAGCAGCCTGCGCCGACCGCAGTGGCCGAGCGCTTCTAGGCGCTTCAGTCTGGAACCGTGTGACCACTACGGTCGCAGGTTCGAATCCTGCCTCGGGCATGGATGTGCGTGATGTCCTTAGGTTAATTAGGCTTAAGTAGTTCTAAGTTCTAGGGGACTGATGACCTCAGATGTTAAGTCCCATAGTGCTCAGAGCCATTTGAACCATTTTTGAGCAGCCTACGAGTTTTCATTTCACCATGTGAAAAGATACTGCCGCTTCCTGAATAGCTTAGTTAGCGTGAGCAAGCAACAGAAAAATAACTTAATGAATTCACCTACTCTTCAATACGGCAAATAATTATAATAACATTACCCAATTCATTCACCATTATAGAATCTCCGCAACAGCACAGATCGCCACCAGACAAGACCTGTCCTCCTCCGAAGCCATGAAGCGTCACCTCCACATTAGGCCAGAGTACAGAACCAGAGATGGAACTGGATTGACGAATGCTATTTAAAACCAAGGTAGCCAAGTGGCTTCTAACCAAAGAAGGCTTACCAATGGCTGAAGTACAAACTGAATCCCCAAAGATACGAAATCGCGTCAGTGACAATGCAAAGAGCTTGCTCGTCGAGCATATATCGGACTCTCGAAGCCGAGTATAAAATACACCTGTAAAATGTTGCCAAGATAGCTGTCGCGACCTTGTAAAGGCAAAATATAGTGAGAGAAAATGAAATTTCTGAATGAATAGGCTAATTTAAATTGGTGGCCACCAAAACTGCAGTAACTTGCTAAAAGATTGCAATAATCGTCATGTCGCCATGTTCTTACCAAAAGATAACACTTGATACAGGGTTGGCAACACGTCGACCTTTTAGTCTTGTCCGAGTTATGCGTATAGCAGCACGGTGGACGTGACCATGTGTGGCGCTCCGAGGGGAACGAACGTTGCCAGACTGCATTCGTCGTCGACATACATGACCAGTAGCTAGCATGATGATATGAGCTGCCTTGGAATACAGCTAACAGTCACCTCTGGATCACATAGCTGGTAATTTGGATTGCAGCTGCTACTTATCTGACTTGTTACGACTGGTGGCTGTACTCTGTATTCGAGGACACCGTGAAATTAAGTTTCAACAAGATAACGCAAGACCACATGTTTTCGGCGCTGTTCTGACCAACCCAGTACAGAGGAGGTTTGGCTGTTCCCATGGAGATTACGTTCACTATATCTCTGATCTATTACAGACATGTGGTCGCGGTTTGCCGAGAGACTAGTGCACTATCCTTCGCCAGCCACTACGGTGAACTTCGACAAACAGTTGAATCAGCATGAAGTGATGTACCCATGCATCCAAGTTCAGTTTGCCCCGAACCTCAAATGGGCTGCAGACATTGCTGCAGTGAGACATGGCAGATCTGATACCAAATTTCGCGCTCTGTATTCCCCCGAAAATACCTATAACTTTAATTCCTGCTATACTGTATTCACACGATAGTAATCATTTCGCTGTTTTGATGGCGGGCAATGTATAAGTAGCTTCATTACAGTGACGTGTAAAGGGTGTTCCTTAAGTCTACGCAGGAGCTGCAACACGCTGGTAGAGTATTAGGTCGGATCACGTGGGTGGGGCTAGTAGTCGTTAAATTCTAAGAAGCCACCCTGACACCATTTTTACCCGCAACTTCGAGATAGCCACTCTTACTTCTCTAGTGTTTCGGAACAAAGTCAAATTATCTTTGTTAATATCAATGTCACACAATTATGCTCATAACCACTTTAATAATACTGTCTCGCTGCACGATTACCGAAGAATTTTGCATGGGGTATGTACCGTCTGCAACACTTTGATATCACCAACACGTGATTCTGCCACTTACAACGCCTGTTTCTTCGTTCTGATGCAGTGTGCTTCAATATCATCGTTGTAGTCGGACGTGTATTGACAATCTTTATCTACATGACGCCTTGTCGGATTCGTACTGCTTCTTTGAACTCAGCTATGTTGCTAAGCTTCACTTTTATTCATTATTTCTTGCTCAGTATAAAAGCGGCCAACGCAGACTAGCGGAATAATTCCACTGTGAGCTATATCTGCAACAGTATTGAAGCACTATGCCTCGTCGACGTGTGTATCGTCAACGTCGCCATCGCATGTCAGTCACTATTTTACTTGCCTATGTACGCTATGTGATCAAAAGTATCCGGACACCCCCAAAAACATACGTTTTTCATATTAGGTGCATTGTGCTACCACCCTCTGCCACGTACTTGTAGCGGAACTGAAATGATCGTAGGCTGCCAGTAATTTGGAGCCCCGCGCGTTGATAGCGAGCGCACTGGCGTGAGACGGCCAGGGCGCGCATCCTGATGCCATCTCTTGGCGAAACCTGGAATTAGTGCGAGCTGAGGCCAGCGAGATCGAGCGAAAAGGCATCACCAACGTACTAAGCTCTCAGACTTAAATCTATTCTTTTTGTTGTTAATTGTAAGTTATTACCGTATAATTTAATCTTGTTAAGCTCTAGTTGGTGAGTCATTACGACTGGTATTAACTCCAGGGTAATAGATATAATTTGCTTAAACACTAAATGATTTTGATAAACTTGTGGAAGGGGAACCCCCACTCTTAGGAAGATGAGCTTCGCTCGTGGTAGCTGGAGGCACAAGGACTGAACAAAGGGAGAAGCTTGGGTAGTGTTGACGTGATCGGACTGGTGTAAGTGTGCTCACGCAAAAGTGGTTGTGCAACAGTGAAGAGGTGAATATCGTGACTGTTTGTGGAATAAAACGCGACGAATGTCTATCAAAGTCATCTCTACACTACTGGGGCGGGTTGTAAGAGTTCCTGTGCCCAAATTTTATGGCGAACGTGCAGTGGCTTATACAAGTGTAATGGCCGCCATTGAGAGTATGAGATGTGAAGAGTTGCATTTTCCACATACCTCTCACCACCAGCACCTGCATGTCTACCCAAGGCAAGACAGTTCATAATTGTTTAATTCTAACTTTATAGAACTGTAAAAGGAGAATACCTGTCACGTTTGTATGCAAGTACAGAGGACAGAATACAGTTATGAGTAAAAATACGACGCATGTTGTTCCTGGTAAAGTGTAATAACCCCAACCTAGTATAGTGAAATCAGACTGAGGCCACCATCGCCTCTTTCATTGACAATTTCTTTTATTGTAGAAAACTTGAGTGTGTAAGAATGTTGAAAAGAACAACGGTCACACAAGAATTTGCTAGTCGCCATTTTGTAGTTAACTTAAATTTTTCTGAGTAACTTTTCAAGCAACGTTTCTTAAATAATTCTATATTAACTGTTCCAAGAGTAATATCCAAAATCATTACATAAATTTGAAAGATAGAATTTTGTTAAGCCAAGCTGTATAAATATCTATGGTACTAATTATCAAGTCAACACACAGATATTGAAAGTGTATTTGTTTTGTTGATTCATCTTGACGGATCAGTAATAGAAATATTCAAAATTGGTAAGTTTAAATTTAACTCAAGCCGTTTCACTTTGAAACGAGCACAAAATTGATTTATTCTTTTGCTCATTCAGAGCTGACGACCGTATTTATAAGTATTTTCAGGAGGATTCGACGGTAAGTCTGCTGCTCTCGTCGTGCTGGAAGGTTACCCACTGCTGCTACCAGTGATGACTGGATACTTAAGCTCACTACAAAGTTAGGTGGGTCAGGTAGGCTGTGTTACCATGTGAACTGTAGGGCGTTGTAGGCTGTGGATCAAACCCATTCAATCATCACAGCTCTTTGGCTCATAGTCAGGTTAGAAGCGTGCTTTAATCCTTAGGTAAATACTGGCGAGTAAAGGTCAAAAGGTACACACAAGTGAATTTAATAGCTTAGTAAGATCCAAGTGGCACATAGTTAATGTTGCACAATGGCAAGGGTAGTAGCGGAGTAAAAGTGAACTGAGAGTGTGGCAGCTGTGCTGTATCCAAATATTAACAACTTGAAGTCACTACTACCTATTACCATTAGGACAGTGCTAATTACTGTTAATACACGTAGCAGTAAGCGCAAAAGTGTGATAGCTACAAGTCCGCATTTGTGATATACATACGGAATTAGGAAGCGGGTGATTCTGTCAGTGGAAGAGGCAATACAACTGAGTCGGTTGAAAATATATCTGTTTTACTGACAGAGGGATTCGGCTGTTTGGTCACATACTCCATATGAGCCACCTCAGTACTCATTAGACAGCGTGAGAGAGCAGAATGGTGGACTCCGCGGAACTCATGGACTTTGAATGTGGTCAGATGATTGGCTGTCACTTGTGTCATACGTCTGTATGCGAGATTTCCACACTCCTAAACATCCATAGGTCCACTGTTTCCCATGTGTTAGTGAAGTGGAAACGTGAAGGGACACGTACAGCACAAAAGAGTACAGGCCGACCTTGTCTGTTGATTGACAGAGACAGCTGACAGTTGAAGATGGTCATAATGTGGAATAGGCAGACATCTATCCAGATCATCACACAGAATTCCATACTGCATCAGGATCCACTGCAAGAACCACGACAGTTAGGCAGAAAGTAAGAAAACTAGGATTTCATGGTCGAGCGGCTGATCATAAACCACACATCATGCCAGTAAATGCCAAACGACAACTTGCTTGATGTAAGGAGCGTAAACATTGGAGTCCAGAATCACTTTACACAATGTGGCATTCCAATGGCATGGTATGGGTATGGCGAATGTCCAGTGAACGTCATCTGCCAGCGTATGTAGTGCCAACAGTAAAATTTGGAGGTGGTGGTGTATAGTGTGGTCGTGCCTTTCATGGAGGGGGCTTGCACCCCTTGTTGTTTTGCGTGACACTATCACAGCATAGGCCTACGTTGATGTTTTAAGCACCTCCTTGCTTCTCACTGCTGAAGAGCAATTCGGGGATGGCGACTGCATCTTTCAACACGATCGAGCACCTGATCATAATGCACGGTTTGTGGCGGAGTGGTTACAAAAAATAACACCCCTCTAATGGACTGGCCTGCATAGAGTCCTGGCCTGAATCCAATACAACACCTTTGGGATGTTTTGGAATTCCGATATCATGTCAGGCCTCAGCGACCAACTACGATAGCTCTTCTCAGTGCAGCACTCCGTGAAGAATGGGCTGCCACTCCCCATGAAACCTTCCAGCACCTGACTGAACGTATGCCTGGGAGTGTGGAAGCTGTCATCAAAGCTAAGGGTGGGTCAACACCATACTGAGTTCCAGCATTACCGATGGAGGGCGCCACGACCTTGTAAGTCATTTTCAGCCAGGTGTTCAGACATTTTTGATCACATAGTGTATATTCGCCACATAGCATTCCATAGTGCTTCATAGAAGTATGCTACTGGTACCATCCATAAGATGTGAAATGTTAATATTTTCTAGGGAATACGGTATGGATGTGGACGTAGACAGCCTGGTACCGGGAATTCCTGGCACTGGAGTCAGTAGTAACAACCGTCCTGTTTCCGTTGGAGAGACTGCTGCCAGTCCTGAAGGAAAACTGCAGTATCAGGACAAACGTCGCCGTCATGCCACAGACGGAGGCGATACCGTGATTAAACGTCTGAAAATAAGAGACGAGTCACAGCAAGCAACAGAACCCCAGCAGAACAGCTCCCCTCCTAAGAAAGGAGCGGCAAATGAATCCAATGAATTTCACTATGAAGGGGATAAAGGAGTGTTGGTAAGTACTTTAACTCTGTCAACTCACTGTTGTGACACTGTTCTTGTGTAGTACTCAGTCCGAAGTCATGTTAGGTCCAGATCTCCATGCTAATCTATGCAGTCTTCGTCATTTCTGAATAACTGCCAGAAACTACATATATTTGTACCTGCTTACTGTAACTGAGCATTGATGCCCTCTACAGTTTTTGCTGTCCTACACTTTCTTCTCCAACCAAATTAAATATTTCCTGCTACCTCAGGATGTGTCCTGCGAACCGAGGTGTTCATGTCGTCAATATGTGCCATGAATTACTTTTCTCCCTAATTCGATTCCTCCCCCCCCCCCCATTTCTTATTCATTTTATCCACTTCATCTTCAGCAGTCTTACATAGCATTACATTTTAAAGGCTCCTATCTTTTTCTTGTCTGAGTTTCATGTCGTCCACGTTTCACTTTCGTATAAGACCACATTCCACATAAACGCCTTCAGAAAAGATTTTTTATGACTGTAATTTGTATGAAGGGTTTACAAATGGTTTTTCATAAATGCTTTCCTTACTACTCCTAATCTGAATTTTATATCCTCCCTAGTTCGGCCATGGTCACTTACTTTGACGCCCAGACACCAGAACTGAACTACGTCTAGTGTCTCCTTTCCTAATCTGAATCGTTCAGCATCGCCTAATTTACTTCGACAACATTCCATTACCTTTGTTTTGCTTTTATTGATATTGATCTTACGATTTCATCTCAAGACACTATACATTTCGTTCATCTTCTGTTCTTTGTTCTTCACCATTTATGACTGAATTACGATGTCATCGGCAAACGCCAAATATTTTACTTTTTCTCACTGAACTTTAATTATTTTTCCCAATTACTACTTTGAGCCCTTTACAGCTTGCTCATTGTACATCCAGAATAATATTGGGGGTAGGTAATAACCTCGTCAGATTCATATTGCTTCACTTTCATGTCCTTCGATTCTTATAACTGCACTCTGGTTCCTTTACAATTTGTGGAAAACCTTTCAGTCCCTGTATTTCTCCTCCATCCCTAAAAAATTTCAAAGAGGATAGCCCAGTCCACTTTGTCTTAATGTACAAATGCTAAGAACATAGGTTTGCCTTTCTTCAGCATATGTTTCAAGATAAATTGTACAGTCAGTATTGCCTTGTGTATTCCTACAATTCTCTGGAATCCAAAGTAATCTTCCCAAAGATCACCTTCCACCAGATGACACTACGCTACACGAAATAGCTGGACCAGTGACGTATCAGGTGAGACTATTTTTTTCTCCTCCACAACAGTGCACGGGTAACTCATTTGTTTCTTGCATGGCCTTTATGCCAGACTTTTACGTCCAGACAGACCAGGGTCCAAACCACAAGAAAACACTGATTAGCATAAAAACACACATATTACATCGATTATTGAACTAGTCGTAAGTCTTTAAGATAACATCTGGAAATTCTTACAACATGGCACGACAAATAGAAAACACGAAATTTTTTTCCATATACTAAGTATCCTTTCGAATTTAAAACTTTTTTTCGAACATGTAGGTCCGTTTGGTACAAAAGCACATAATCTCAACAAGAGGGTGCTTATCTAGGACAGCAACGTAGTATTTATAGCGAAGATTGATGTTATTAATTATGATGTCTATCAGATCCTTAGGCAATGAACGCCTTTCATGTTGGAAAGGTTTGCTCTCTGGAACAAGGGACATTGAATGAAATGGGCGGAAATGGTGAGTAGCAACATGCCTCTGGATAACACGTCAAACAATCTCTATGGAATCAAGATAGATCGAGCTGGCCAGCTCATGCGCTTAAATGCTCGCCATTGAAAATAATTGCCCAGGAGACTAGTATGTGGTGACCGAGTATTGTTGTCCTTCTGGGTGAAATCATCACCTACGGCATTGGCGCATAAGTATCAAGAATATTCTGTTGCATTACATAGCGACAATTCCGCATGAAAAGACATTGAGATGAGTGCACTGATGCATCAGCGTTAACTGTGAAACCTCTTCCTAGATGCTTAGTGGATGGGAAAAAGTTCTGGCACATTGACATTTACTGGTGAAGAAGTCTTGTTCTAATTCTATGCATATTTATGTAAAGGTCCTCATATCCATTTCATACGCTGTCTTCCTCCAAAAGAGAAAAATCCTTAACGCCTCACATTCGAGATCAGTGTACTGCACTTTCCGCCATTATCGAGTAATTGTTGCTGGTAGAGCATTCTGAAGAATAAATGTACAATCAATTCACAAAGAAGTGGCAAAATTCATCAGATACTACGGAGGAAGCGTCAACCAACATTCCTCCAAAATCAAACGTTACTTTACTTATCGCATAGAATAATCCTATTTGCTTTTATTTACAGCAGGTACGAAATCTTGCAGTGTCGCTTGTCTGTTAGTACGGACAAGACGACCAGTATAGAAGTGCCTGAGCACTTCACTATAGGAAAAATGCCCTTAAACGATGAGCTGCAGTATTACTTTGACTAGGCAGATCGAAGGCTGTTAATCTTCTTCACAGCTGAAGTACCTACCACATGGGTTGCACTCCGTGTTAATGCCTTCAAAGGCCAAAAATCTTCACCCTGAATTCAGTGTCACACTAGATGACGACGTCCTTCAGATTTCAACTGAGAAAACTGTAAACCCGCTACTTATTCATAGAATATGGCATAAAAACAGCTACTAACCACTAACATGACAGTTTTCTGTTATACATTTCATTTTTTCTTGCAATTATCGGTTACGAACATTTTGTTCATCACCTACAGGCTGCACTGCTTTTACAGGGTAAATTGTTAATCAGCTGTTGCATGCTGTGAATTCCACGGTGTCTGTGGTGTCCTAGTTGCTATGAAGGCTTGCATCTCTTCCGTGTAGCATGGAACATTCTACTGAAGAAACATATCAGTATCTCTATGTCACGTGGTTTTTAATGAAGTTAAATATGGAAACTGAAGAAGATGGAACCCTCAAGATATATTACGAAATGTCTCGTTGTTATGCAGGTTTCCACCACTGGGCACTATAATCGATTAGGATAGATATTTAAGAGTTTCGTATCAAACCTTGGTAGTATAACAGTTGCCACGAACTCATTATGATACGTGTTATGAGATCTACAGTCGATAAATATTAATAATATCTTCATATATGTATATGTAGATTTCCTCGGAAAAGGCATTCGATGACTCAGAGACCACATTCACCACTGAAAGCGAAGATTCTACAGCACCGACCAAACCCAAAATGCAAGATTATCAAAATACCCGATGGTAAGATTTCGTCAGTTTTTCTATGAACTTAATTTTGCCTTGTTGCTATAAGAGTGATATCTCACAGAAAAGGTTCTACTCCTGTAGAAGTGTAGAGTATTATTAAATATCTCATTGTAACGTGCTGAGTTCTTTGAAGTAGGCTAACTTGTCGTTACTTTTTCTCTCTTCCCAGCGATGATGATGAGATGGATGCAGAGGGGGACTCAGACGACGATTCTGCAATAGAAAACTCCGAAACAGATGAAATTTTGCTTTCCGAGAGTGGTGGAACTAGGATCTACATGGACGCCCATGGGAAAGTGTATAGAACATTGCAAAGTATACAGGTGGTTGGATTATTACTAAGATACAAACAGCCAGAAGAGAAATGTCAGAATACAGGGAATCCTAGCTCTGCTGCGCCAGCTCACTCTGTAGTCCAGACAGCTTCTACTGCTGACAAAACTACGGGAGGAATCCTTCCACCACCTACTGTCCAAGGTTCTGGAATAAAAAGAGCAGAAAACATCCGCCTGGAAACAGCTACTGCCGAACAGGCTACCACTGCCATGAGTGTTAAAACAACAAACGCTCCGAACCTTAGCCCTTCTGCTTCTGAACCAGATAGCAGTGTACCTCAGGCCCCTCTACCAGATGGTCCAGGTGAAAACGGGATTTCGCAGTCTCAAGATACAACTGTGGTCACACAGAAAGCATTTACAAAATTGGGAGATGTGAAACTCGATGCAGTAACACAGGCAGGTGTCCAGCTAGGACAGAAACGGCAGAATACAGGGAGCTTATCGACTGCTAAGCCAGATGGAGCTATCCAGTCGCCTCATTCCATTATTCTGTCTTCGCCTGTTGCTGGCAACGCTACGGGATCAATACTCCCGCATCCACATGTCGAAGAGGCTGCTAAACAAAGAGCAGAATCTGCCTCTCTGAAAGCAACTAGTGCTCAACGGATCTGTGCTGCCATGAATGTAGCAACACAGTACACTCCCAAAAATGTCTCTTCCACTTTTGAAGCTCCAGGGGTCTCTTTACGTCAGAGTTCTGCATGTCAGCGTGCTGTTACTCTGCCAAAAGGAGGTGAAGGGCAGTTGCCTGGTCACTCGCGACAGCAACAGAGGCAGACATCATACACCGTCAACAAAGATGCACCTATTGTACACGGAGTCCATAGTAAGCTGGCGTCTTGGACACCAGGGGCAGTCGCACATTCAACTGCCGCACAGGGCTGTGCAGCAGGCAACAGAAATGCACAGTCTGGTGCCAACTTTTCCAATGTGCAGCAACGAGAACCAGTGCTGCAGGCTGGTCGTCAGAGGGTACAACAGCAAGAGAACATGGCATTAGGACCGATGCTTCTAGTTTCTGTACCGCAAAACTTGGAATTAGTAGGCATTGTATGCAAATCCACCTATTCTTGCTCAGGTACTCCTAGGGGTATAGAACACCATGTGAATCAGAATCCTGCTGTAGGAGAACTGGCTTTGCAAAATGCGGTAGCAGGTAACACGACGGTCATCAAACAGCCGGTAGGCCAAGCCATATCAGCGCACAGTGGGACACCTTTAAATTCGAAGAACCAGAATGGCGGAAATTCGAACAACCAAAAGGAGACTGCAGAACAGGCTAAAAATGGACCCTTGTCGACTGGCATCAGTAGCAGGTAAGAAGCACAACATGTTCTCCATTATCTAGCCTCCTGTAGCTACAGCTCATACATGTCTAGAGTACAGTCAACGTAGAAATCCTATGTGATTCTAAGTCACATGATTAATGCAATGCCCAGAACGACTACACTGTGCATCTCATACGTACTTTATGGGATGCGCAGTGGAAATATTAGTACATAAAGTAACTGTATGGTTTCGAGCTATACTCATTAACATTTGCAATATGAAGTACTACAAAGAATATATCGTCAGATATCACATAAACGCATAAATAATGATTGTTTCACCTGGGAAGGATGCGATCATGCAGTGTGGCCGCAGGCGTATTATATAGTGAGGGATGTTTGTAAATTGTTAACTCACGAAAGTCAATATATGAAATGACTCCTTTGTGTGCAAATTTCGTGCCATGAAATGTTATTCACCTTCTATCAAGAATTTACGATGTTGCCAATAGCGCAGCAGCCGGAACTTTTTCCACTTTCTCTCCTGCTGTGCCTGAAATAGAAAGTACACACATCAATATTCAAATTCAACTATAACAAAAGAGATACATGTCTTACAAAATGTGAAAATTAGTATCTTCCAGCTTCCATCATGGAAATGATGTCATTTGTGTGACAGACGGCGCGTTCGTTTACACCTGAGACATTTTAAGTGTAAGCATAGCTAGGTCCAGGCTTCGAAAATTCGATAAATTTTCTAACTCTCCACAGAATGAAAAACATTAGTTTCTTACATGTAACCGAATCGAGTAAATTTTAATTTTATCCTAGATATCAAGTTCTTAAATAAAGAACTTCTTTCACATGCATTCTATGGATAATCGATTCTGCTGTTTTATTGATCGTATTTAATTCATTCGTTTTGTTTGGGTAGGCATGATTCTTCAGTTACCGTGTGTTTGACCTACACGTTGTGTACACACAATTATCAACGCATATTATGCTTATATTAAGCACTATTGCCTTTCTGCTGGTTACGATTTTGATCACTTTACTTCTGTGCTCCTCTTTACTTAAGTTGCCGCGAGCATGTCTGAAAATAAAATTCTCTATGTCAGAATCTAACATATGAATTTGATACCATCAATAAAACAGCAAAATTATTCCTTATTGAAGTATTAATTTAATTTATTATTTTCTAGCTACCTATCGTCTCTAGCAATCTCATTGTCACCGAACATTAAACTCTGATCTTCCTTTTTCTCCTTGTAACCTACTTCCTATACTGACTGCCTACGGGCACGTTATTTCAGAGCACCTGAGGAATCATATTCACAGCCCTCTGCTCAGCGTGGGAACTGGGGCGGATCTGCGGAAGGACGCCAGCCTGGCAGCGCGCCAGACAGCAGCAGCCATCAGTAGGACCACACAGATGCGCACTCAGCCATATAGAGGCCGGTAACCCTTCATTCTGCCTCTATTGTCCCCGCTGTTGAAACTAAGTAAAGTCCACTAAAACTCACTTCGCACAATAGTAAGTAAGTTCTGTATATGCTTACATTAACCATTATTATAGAAGGAGTGCAGTTGGCACTTATCTCTCACGGACATCACATTGGATGTTGCCACCAGTAACTGCCATCACTCTGTCAAGCAGCTCCTCAGACCTCCTCATAGGACTGACAGCAACGCGAACCATTCCTTCCGTTAAGACAAAATGTTTTGCAGTACATGGGATTGCACTCGGGGCCACTGTGCAACAGCCAGACACAGTAACAGTCGACCCCAACATTAAGATGTAAGACCATTATTGCATAAATGAAACGTGTGACTCTAGAATACCACTATATTCAATGATTCCTATATATGCCACAAAAGAAAAATACATCAGACATTTACTACAGGTCACTGTCAGCTTTTGAACAAAAACTTAAGATTCGTATCAGTGTAGCCAACCTTTCAGAAGTAATCACTGTCCAGTAGAGAGTTCAGCGTAGTGAAATATCTTGATAGAAAATAAGAATAGTACTGCTTTGTACACTAGAACGTATTAAAGGGCTAACTTTCTCCATCTATCCCGAAAAGGTTTTCTTTTTTCAGTCAAAATGACCCCTTTCCTCACTGTTTATGAGAGATTTGTCTGTCGAGTTGTAGGACAATCTGTTAATTTTAAGTGACTTTAACAGATGTGCACCTAGCCTACTCCTGTAGAATTCTGCAGAGGGGGATGCCGAGGGGCGGATCGTTAACAACTGTCACATGTAGCATGGTTCACAACATGGGATACTGCAGAACTTTTTGGAGTTTAAATCCAAGATAGTGCCACAAAACATGTGATTAGCAACTTAACGCCACCACTTCCCCTCTTCTTACTGGCCAAACACAGAGACAAAACTTTTTCTTCGGCAGGATTCAAACCAGCTCTCGGTGAATCCAGCACTGCCACACAGGCAAGTGTTAACAGAACCAGCCAAGGGAGCAGTTACCATTACATATTAAAACTATGTCACGAAATGCAACTCGAACTTGAATCTAGAGTAGTTTAGGAAGCGTAGGGGGGAAGTTCTGTGCGTTGATTTGTATCATTATACATGCTTGAATGTCTCACATGGCTATTCTATTACCCTCTTAACCTGATCTGAGTCAGAATTCTTGTGTGGCAAAATATTTGCATCTGTAGGATACCTTTGGATACATTTTAGGAAGTATGCTTTGGATGTTGATAAGGCATTTTATATCATACCTTTTCCACAAGGAGGTTTAGGCAGCAAGGACCGCAACAGAACGTCTGACTATGAAGAGTAAAAATAGCTTCCTCTATCTACTCCAATTTATCTTCTACAGAAAAGCATTTCTCTCCAGAGTTTTATTAATTGTATTTTTGTCTGATTCATTACGTGTAATAACTGTTACTCTGTCTAATCCGTATTAATTTAAGTTATTCATGCTTGAGATATATTACTAATAAATGTTAGTGTCAATGTTAAATTTTTGCTGCCTTTGTCTAAACTTGTGAAGTATATTGGTCAGTTACTCCTCTTCATCTTCCTAATTCGTTTCTCACAACTCTGTCATCTACTGTAACATAAAGATAAGTTAAGACTCATTTTCGCAATAAGAAATGCAATGAGAGAGCAATCTTTGGGTTGCTTAGAACAACAACTTAGAATCCTTAATGCAATTGAAAACATTTCCTTCATTACAAACAAATTTTTAAATAGTAAAATTATTACTGATGGTATTAGGAGCGTTATTTTATACTTAAACGTTTTTTACTCTTCCAGGTTCAGGAAGTTCCTGTCGAACACATCATCTTTTTCCCTGGTTCTTGTTACAATATTAAGGTTTTTAATACTTCGTTAGTAGGGTTAGAAAGTGTTATGTTTCCACTGTAAGGATAATACGACAGATTGCAACAATGAAGATATGTCATAATGAAGTACTATAGTGGTATTCTTCTGTTGTATGAATGTAAGTTTTTCCTAAATAAAGAGTATTCCATGAGTTATCAACCAAACTCGTTATTCCCTGTTGTTCTATTTAAACATCACAAACACATCATATATGTTCCAAAATCTTTACTATCAACTGCTATCAACTGAGAAATCTCTGCCAGTTGAACATTAAATAATAAAACTAAATCATGATTTAGAGTTTCAGAAGGGTATCATAAACATATTCTGCCTTAAATCCAATAAATAACATTTTTTAGAAAGATTTTATGATCCAGTTATACCGTGAAGAAATTCAGCTTAGATGAATAAAGTTCTCTGAACTTTAACTCTCTCAACATTGGACATGAGTACTATCACATTAGAAAAGATAAATCTACTTTACGCAATTATTAGTGAGGTAGATATGCAAAATATATGGTGATAATACCCAAATGGCCTGTGAATGTATGTTTAATAAACATATAGCTCCTTTTAGTTGACACAACAGATATTGCTCTGGTGCCTACACTCCGAGGGATAACTATGAGCTAGATGTTAAAGCACAATAAAACACGTCAGCGATGAAAATATCGGTTTCATATCGTTTCTGTAGAAAGGAGACAATGCATGTGGAAATAGTTCTGCTCATTCTTACTTTCTGCTCATGTCTTATACAAATGACAAAAAAATTCTCCTCTTCACAAGTTATCTACCACAGGAATCAACACACTTCTTTCTGTATGAGAAGGAGTTTACAATCATGATTTTATGTATTATTAGACAGAAATGTAAGACCAGATATGCAGTCTACCAAGTGCCTTACCCCGTTTCAAAACGACTAGATTTGCAATAGAGACAGTGAACATATGAAACAATGTGTGATGCTCTGGTAGTCTGTCAGTAAGAGCAGCTAGAACTGTGTTTGTGGAAATACAAGTTATCAGTAATAACATCTTAGCTGTCATTCATTACATACTACATTCATCATACATTTTCAGAAAAAACATAGTGTATTTAATTGATTTACATCCTAATTAAAATGAACAACGTTTGCACAACAAGATATTTTGAACGAAACTGGATTTATCTTAAACTGTTACTAATATCAGAGGTGAGGTTTTGCAGGAAGGAGGAAGTTTCTTGTGTGGCAAAATATTTGCATCTGTAGGATACCTTTGGATACATTTTAGGAAGTATGCTTTGGATGTTGATAAGGCATTTTATATCATACCTTTTCCACAAGGAGGTTTAGGCAGCAAGGACCGCAACAGAACGTCTGACTATGAAGAGTAAAAATAGCTTCCTCTATCTACTCCAATTTATCTTCTACAGAAAAGCATTTCTCTCCAGAGTTTTATTAATTGTATTTTTGTCTGATTCATTACGTGTAATAACTGTTACTCTGTCTAATCCGTATTAATTTAAGTTATTCATGCTTGAGATATATTACTAATAAATGTTAGTGTCAATGTTAAATTTTTGCTGCCTTTGTCTAAACTTGTGAAGTATATTGGTCAGTTACTCCTCTTCATCTTCCTAATTCGTTTCACACAACTCTGTCATCTACTGTAACATAAAGATAAGTTAAGACTCATTTTCGCAATAAGAAATGCAATGAGAGAGCAATCTTTGGGTTGCTTAGAACAACAACTTAGAATCCTTAATGCAATTGAAAACATTTCCTTCATTACAAACAAATTTTTAAATAGTAAAATTATTACTGATGGTATTAGGAGCGTTATTTTATACTTAAACGTTTTTTACTCTTCCAGGTTCAGGAAGTTCCTGTCGAACACATCATCTTTTTCCCTGGTTCTTGTGAAATATTGGAGAAGACACTGCCGGGAGAGTGTTGTTGCAGGAGAGAATTTTGTGCTACTAGGAATTCTAAATGAGATTATCACTAGTGCGAGTTAGTCAATGCTTGCTTTGTAGCATCCCAGAGCAAAATCCTGGGTTCGCCTCTGAACTTGGCTCAAATATGAGTGGTTTAGTGTCGAGTTAGAGGAAGAAATCCAAAAGGAACAGTGAAAGAGAAGCTCTATATATTCACAGAGCACAGAATATTCATCGTTTTTGTAATTACTTAATTTCTGTGTTTTGTGGAAATATTGGAGAAGATACCGCCAGGCGAGTGTTGTTCCATAAGACGATTTTGTGCTACTAGGAATTCTAAATGAGATTAGCACTGGTGCAAGTTAGTCAGTGCTTGCTTTGTAGCATCCCAGAGCAAAATTCTGGGTTCGCCTCTGAACTTGGCTCAAGTATGAGTGGTTTAGTGTCGAGTTAGAGGAAGAAATCCAAAAGGAACAGTGAAAAAGAAGCTCTATACATTCACAGAGCACAAAATATTCATGGTTTTTGTAATGACTAAATTTCTGTGTTTTGTGGTGTCTGATGATAACATACAACTGTAGAAAGTCAACAGTCCTGACCGTTCAGTGAGTTTTGTAGAAATTCTATCACTTTAATAATGCAAACTAATCATGCAGTAGATATGAGGGAATATGAATTTACATGAGCAAAGTTACAATATTAAGGTTTTTAATACTTCGTTAGTAGGGTTAGAAAGTGTTATGTTTCCACTGTAAGGATAATACGACAGATTGCAACAATGAAGATATGTCATAATGAAGTACTATAGTGGTATTCTTCTGTTGTATGAATGTAAGTTTTTCCTAAATAAAGAGTATTCCATGAGTTATCAACCAAACTCGTTATTCCCTGTTGTTCTATTTAAACATCACAAACACATCATATATGTTCCAAAATCTTTACTATCAACTGCTATCAACTGAGAAATCTCTGCCAGTTGAACATTAAATAATAAAACTAAATCATGATTTAGAGTTTCAGAAGAGTATCATAAACATATTCTGCCTTAAATCCAATAAATAACATTTTTTAGAAAGATTTTATGATCCAGTTATACCGTGAAGAAATTCAGCTTAGATGAATAAAGTTCTCTGAACTTTAACTCTCTCAACATTGGACATGAGTACTATCACATTAGAAAAGATAAATCTACTTTATGCAATTATTAGTGAGGTAGATATGCAAAATATATGGTGATAATACCCAAATGGCCTGTGAATGTATGTTTAATAAACATATAGCTCCTTTTAGTTGACACAACAGATATTGCTCTGGTGCCTACACTCCGAGGGATAACTATGAGCTAGATGTTAAAGCACAATAAAACACGTCAGCGATGAAAATATCGGTTTCATATCCTTTCTGTAGAAAGGAGACAATGCATGTGGAAATAGTTCTGCTCATTCTTACTTTCTGCTCATGTCTTATACAAATGACAAAAAAATTCTCCTCTTCACAAGTTATCTACCACAGGAATCAACACACTTCTTTCTGTATGAGAAGGAGTTTACAATCATGATTTTATGTATTATTAGACAGAAATGTAAGACCAGATATGCAGTCTACCAAGTGCCTTACCCCGTTTCAAAACGACTAGATTTGCAATAGAGACAGTGAACATATGAAACAATGTGTGATGCTCTGGTAGTCTGTCAGTAAGAGCAGCTAGAACTGTGTTTGTGGAAATACAAGTTATCAGTAATAACATCTTAGCTGTCATTCATTACATACTACATTCATCATACATTTTCAGAAAAAACATAGTGTATTTAATTGATTTACATCCTAATTAAAATGAACAACGTTTGCACAACAAGATATTTTGAACGAAACTGGATTTATCTTGAACTGTTACTAATATCAGAGGTGAGGTTTTGCAGGAAGGAGGAAGTTTCTAGTAGTAATGTCTCCACTGAGCTCAATGAAACAATGGGAACGTTCTAGTTGGCAGTATAAAATAGTACTAATGAAGACATTATGGAAGTGCAACTTAAAACCTGCATCAAACACTACAACTACCAGTACTTTAGACATCCAAGCTATCAGAAGTTCAGAAGAATGTAAACACCGCCAGGAACACTTATTTTTTATCATAGTAATAAACAAACAGAGCGGAGATGCAGAACTGAAATACAGTATCTGAAGTATGCAATACTAAGCACTAAGTACAATGAATTACAATTGTGTAAGATGTTGTTGGAGTGGACACTGATATGAAATGATTGTGGCACTCAGTGGCACACCCAGAATAAAATATAGTTAGGATGGAAGACTATACCACAGCTACTCTTTCCATAGTATGGTATAATGAAAGTTGTCTACTAACACACAGAGCGTGAATTGTGAAATGAGGGCATTTTTATAAAAATCGGCAACTCAGAGCTGTAATAGAACAAGTATACTTGGGAATGGAATACCTACACCATTCAATATAGCTGTACACGAGATTAAGTTGAATAAATCAGCAGCCATTATTACACAAAGAATGAAGAATTGCTGAATTCCTTACACGAATATTAGATAACTGTTATATTTCATTATTAAGTTGATTTACAAACACCCAATTGAAGCAGCACTATATACAAGACAGTAACTAGTAGGCATTGATCCTAAATTGAAATAATGTTTGCAACAAAAGTGTCAAATTTAATTTGTGCCAAGTATTTGTATTGTCCACTCACTGGACTCTAAATCAAACAACATTAGAAAATAGTTGAACACATTCGATTCCAAGCAGAACTGACATTGCAATTACGTGAAAAATTCGTATAAAAATCACATTCAGGCTCCAAGAGCACTTGCCACAACTTACAAACGTGTTGTACAGTGAACACAACGCAATTATTAAACAAATAATGCACTACAAAAGGTGTAATCTGTGTGCTCCATTCACTAAATAGTTTTATACCAGCATGTCTAGTTGTAAAATAACTATGCCCTCTTAAAATCCCACTAACATCCCAGAAAACAGGTGTCAAGAAATACAACCTTGATAAGAGAGAAGATTGCTACATGAGCAGCACACCTACATTAAACCTGCAGCTGAAAGATATTGGGAATAATATAGGTATGTCAATAATTACAAACATGACAAGAATAATTACGAGATCCCAATAATATTTAAATAAAGGTAGTGAGAAATTTATAGCTGTTCACCTCCCAATTTTATGTGGACCCAGTATGGTAGTCACAATTGTCAAATATTGAAACACACAATGAGGTGCAAAATATCTTAAAGTCAGTTGAATTATGATACAGTTGAAAGACTTGAATACAGATGGTTTAGTGACTCTTACTAAACACGTTTTGATAATATTGTATTTGAAACAGCTTGTGAACTATGAATAAAAATACTTTCACAGAAGTAGCCCCAACATCACTCCAAACAAACTGTCATCACAACCTAGAACATACTTTGTAACCTAAAATTACATACACTAAGAAAGGTTGTATACTGCTAAAAGTGGAGGGATGTTGTCTCAGAAGTAAATATTTAATGATAATCATCAACTGTAGCAGTAATCAGATGGGGAAGTTGTGATTCATAACACACAATCACAAAATGACGATAGACAAAATGCGTCAATTCACACTTAAATACTCAATAAATGGCTTCAGAAAGAAGGAACAAAATATTTTTACTGAGTATAAGTTGTATAATTCACTCAACATCATAATAACATTGAAGCACATGAGCTCCTGGCATCACAAAGGCAGGTGATCTGGAAAGTCGAATGTGATACCATCACATGAAATCACTTTCACACAACAGTCACAAGTAATTACAATAATTTAGCTATATTGAGAGAAATAATGATTTAAACATTTATATTGTTTGTAGTATTATATCACAAAAGATTGATACTGTAATTGGGGTAGCATCTACTGATTAACAAATACATGAAACGTTAGTAACTTAGTGCATATGAATAAATGATTCAGTTCTGTCACACATAGCAGATTGAGCAGTACAAAACCAATGAAAATTTCTCTGTAGCATTTGAACATCTCACGAAAAGGATGCTACTGCATACAAAGAGTCTCTTCGAATATCGAATATTACAATAGAAGGAGCAGTCTCACCAAGAAAACTGCACGTTCACAGTGACCATAAGTACAACAAGACTGCTAGCTCCTAGAACAAGTGTGAATTAGAAACCAGCATGCGTCCCACTCGCCAAAGCACTGATGTCCCAGTTTCCTGGAAATGTGTGATCAAAGCTACCCCAGTGATCACAGAGAGTGAATGCCACAAATATCATTATATTCTGTATCAATGCTGGTTACAGAATCATCTTCACAAAGTATTTGCAAATGCTACTATACAAGATAAAGAAAGAATGAGAACGAAATTTGAAATTCTTCACATAAGGGGCACCTGTCGTTACACTACCCACTCGAAATAAAGCAGATTTTTGAAATGTTTTCCAGAAAACCAGCAAAAGTCATTGCAATTCCAGTAGAACATACCTTACATTTAATATTTGCGGCAATGGGTATACCTCACACAAAAAGAATGATTGAATTATGTTATACAATGATAGTAAAATAATATTCACAATCTGATATCATTAAATTAAATCAAATAATTAGGTAATTAATGAGCATTGAAGTTGGAGAAACACAGATTCAAGTACAAAAACGAAAATTTGATACACTACAATGACATTCTTTGATAACAAACTAAATACTTGAAACGACAATGCAAAACTTGGATCCTATCAGAGAAATGTTTTGTAAAGAAAAATGAAATTTAAATATAATATAGAACTAATACTTACAGTGGTTACTATGTAGTGCCATATCATAAAATCTTCATGTATGATCAGTCATTACAATATGCAAGTGAGGACAATTCCCTGGTAATGTCATGCCATTTAATATTCTGACTGTAGGCTCTAAACAATTAATCTACCAATTGGATGAAGAAATAAATATGGGAAAGAGAAATCTGACAACATTAATCCAACTAAGTGTACTAATGACCACATTAATAGTGAATTTCATATTAAAATTTAATGAACCTTTGCTCAGAGCACTGTCATGCGATTCAGTCTTCCTCCATACCTGAAAGACTGTAAATCATGGCTATGTTAATCACTTCATCATTTCATGCTTCACTGCCAAAACCTTTTGGTCAAAAGGCTAATTTTATGAACAGAACACACTTAAGAGAACATACTTTAGATAACATAGTATACAACACAAGGAAATGGAATAAATGAATAACTAAACAACATAGGACTTTCTAAACTGTTTTCAGCAGGTGCACTGTCTCACGTTCTACAGTTCTCACACAAGATAAATGGGTTCTGTAATAAATAATATTAACATGAAGGGTTCCTGGAAACATAGAACAATAATGACAGAAGTGAGTCCACGTCAGTGGTAAGTACAGAAGGTTAAACAAACGACAGTCATCATATGCAGATACACTGTTAATGAATGACAGTTTTAATACATTGCAATATTCTTCATCAAAAACAAAATATCCACTTACACATACTGTGACACAAGTACATTTCATGGTCCACATTTAAACCTACTCTAAAATGGGAAATAAAAAAACAATGAAAACACAAAGTTATCCACAGTTTTTTCTACCACAAACAACACATCATCCATTACAATACTGCAATTCGCAAAACATTCTGCAATCACTCATCGCGAAAGTTTCACACCATGGTTCACCTGTTGTACATTCAAAAGCCATCATTTTGGTCAATTACCAAAAACGTTCTACTGGAATGAAGTATAACTACAAATCTGCACCTGTATTCCAGGAATTTTCATAATCCTTTGTCTGAAATAATATAGACACAAAACTGGTGGTGGTGAGTTTCATATACTGCTTCCTAAATGCGCCATAAAAACATCATAATATGGCCTCAGTCTGAGAACAAAATATCATTAGTACCCTTGACTTATTAGTGTGCAAAAACTCTAAATTTCGTAATCGTGAAACTGACAGTGTTCTCACCATTTTGGGGCTGACAGTTTCTTCCTCATATTCTCCATCAGCTACAGTGCTTTCTGCATTGGCAAATAAAGTATAAATTCTCACCCACCGGCTCTGTTGTCTTGCTTAATGTACTGATAGTATTCAATTCTAACTCACATTAGTTCCTGGAACAACTATAAGTTCTGTACAGCCCTTTCCGATTACAGCCTAGCTATATACACAAGTCCCAATAAGAAAGATTATCTCACAAAATATCTGCCAGAAGAAATGCCACCAAACTCAGTCCACTTATCAGCAAATCACTAAAATATTAACAAGGCTACAAAAATCACAATATCATCTTCATATGGAGGCAATCTTTAAAGCACAAAAAATTCACTAGGAAAACCACCTTGTCAATACAAATTCAGTACCACCAGAGTCTGCAACGAGTCACTCATGAAACATAAACGTTCTCCAACTGGAAAAGGAAAACCACAGCTCATGATTCCATCAGCCATTGTTCCCCTGACATTACTTTGTAAAACGCTCAAAATGAAATTTTATATCGAATTATCGTTACAAATCTTACAACTGCACACCACATTTACCATAGAATCAAACCTTCAAACATTCTGAATCTTCAGATGGGCACGCATTCATATATGACTATCCTTCTACACCATCCTCAAATGAAGCACACTGATCTTAAAAGTTATCCATTCATATAGGCTTAGGGCAGAACAAGAGTAAGGAAACAACACAGGAGATAAATGATGAAATATGCACTGTTTCTGCCATAGCACCTTGTGCTTGCCGAGTACATGACATATGCCGAAAATGTGATGTCCTGAGAGTATAAAGTAGCATTCTCACAGTACAGCAAGTGTTCAAAATTAGTCTTCATCATTGAATAATCCTGAATTAGTAGTGGAGCAATCAACAACATTTAGGACCTCACATACTCTGGTCACAAAGACTAATAAACAGGTGATAAATTCAGAACACAGGGTCCAAAAACAGAACAAGAATCTCTACAGAATTCCTAACATACCCAACAATCTAATCCACTTTACTCACTGCACATACAAATCATGCTTAACATAACGTACCTAAAGCCAAGCTATATACAATGTGGTATAGAACCTTCTTCTGTACTCCTCAATATCATCACAGAGTAAGCCTCACTGCACAGAAAATAGCTTGTCATACGGTTATTTATCGTATTTCAAAAACATTTAGTAAAATCACTCACCTGATTCATAATTAACATTAGCCTCATGACATAAGATATATTAGCAATCTAAGGCACATACGGAATCACATATGTATCGAACTTTCCATATATAACCACTTTATGAACGGGTAACTAAGTTCTCATACCATATGACAAATACATAGAATAGAACAATGCTATCATGTTCAGTGTAAACTACCGTGTCAAATCCCGAAACCAACAGAAATACACAGAAATATAGGAGAAGCAAAAGCATAACAAGTGGCAAAGCCTAACCAAGACTTGAAAACCACTGAGCGCCATCACTTCACTTGTGCCATCCACAAAGAAAACAATTGGCGTTAGAAACATTATAAGTAATACATTATCTAATAAAATTTTGTCAGAAGAGAAAATATACAATATGATATTGTGATGTAACAAAATAAAAGTGATGTTGTTATTCAATGGCAAATTTGGAATTTGAGATTTCACTTACGGTTTTATCAATCACTATTGGTGTAAGAATCATGGACTGACCATTGTCATAAAATATTACAGTATGAAATGTGAATAGTTTTTACTTGCAGTTTCGCGTGGCTGGAAGCAGTCACAGCTAGCGTGCTATTGATTAAGAAATTGTATTATCGTCTTTCTAATTACTTCATGATCGTAGGTACGATCATACCCGGTTGTGAAGTTATTGTTATGACAAAACAATTTCCTAAGATACCAAAAAGTTCTTAAGGGCGCAAAGAACAACTATAACATCACACAAAAGGGAAATTCAATATTAGAGCTGATGCAAGAAGACGATAAAACAGTTTTCATTTTATCAATGTAACACGCACATTGGACTGCTGATCTTGGTGTCTGTAATCGTAGCAAAATGCATAATTAAAATGAAAATAATACTGAGGAGATGAAAGGAATGAGCACTGCTAAATGATTCAGTATTCCCAGAACAAATATTTATTTAAGTAAAACATATATCGTACCTTAAGCTTAGTACTACAATGACAGTAGACTTTTATGTCCGTTTCACGTCCATTGAGCGCTGTTTTATGTAGCTATTGTCCTCTTGAGTCGCTCGTGCGTCGTCACGATAAGTTATAACAGTACTTCTTTCTACACTTCACTCAAACTTAGACATAACACGTTTTTATACATTTAGTAAAAATTAGATCACACTGCCAAAAATCTGAGTCCGTCTTACTTAAGAAAAACAGTACAAGTGTTTAGTGCTCAAGGCTTCATTTGTTCTCCAGCGAACAAAATAGTGAAGGTTCGCATATCCATCCGTATTCTTCTGTTTATGGCTGGTTCAAATGGCTCTGAGCACTATGGGACTCAACTGCTGAGGTCATTAGTCCCTAGAACTTAGAACTAGTTAAACCTAACTAACCTAAGGACATCACAAACATCCATGCCCGAGGCAGGATTCGAACCTGCGACCGTAGCGGTCTTGTGGTTCCAGACTGCAGCGCCTTTAACCGCACGGCCACTTCGGCAGGCTCTTCTGTTTATATTGCCGCCCAAAGACGACGAATTACATTATTTAGGAAATTCCACCGTCGCTATGCGACGCCTTATTATACATTAATCATTCTTTATAAACAAGTATTTGCCTTCTGGCTGAAAGTATTAACTATTTGCTGTTTTAATGAAGTCAAAAATTGCGAATATCACATTGCCTCTCATGAGGAGAGAGGGAATGCCGAAGGATTACCTCGATCCTCATGTCCTCATGACATATTCGTGATTTTTGGTGTGACATTTACATAATGTTACTGGCGTACTAAGTACATAAATTGAAATTACATTTATAAAAAATTTATCAGATATTTATCATTTTTCAAAATAAAGTTTTTCACTCTTTGTTCATCAGTCACTTCAATCCATAATACCAAGATTAACATTTATGTGCATATTTAAGTTTGGTCCATATTTGCTCATAACAATAAGTGAACGTTCATTTCACACTTCAGGGGATAGAATTCAGAAATTACATTCTCTTGAGCTTAACAACTAATACATGAGTACAGTGAGTGCTTATTTTCACTAAACTAGAGTGGACAATGTTCGAGCTTCTTTTGACTCACTGTGTTTCAATTACAGTTTAATAACGTAGCACTACACTTAGTGATGCTTTCACTTTCTCTGTTAGCTGTCTATGGCGTTCATCATGCGGTATATCTGTCCTTTCCACTGTGGTGCCAGGAATTCAAGTGGCTTCCCGGGTTTTTATTTACAATATGAAACAGAAGAAGTGGAAAATTATTAGTATAACTTACAACCTATTGGATACATTTGTTAAGGATCGGGACTGGTCCGGAGTTCAGGGTCTTCCTATAGTGCACATTCATTATCTTTGTCCATCAAGAGACAGGATTATAATTCATTTTAGCAGTGTTCAGGAGTGCCGGTATTAATGGCTTTAAGGTCTGAGTAATCTAACAATCTACTTCTCACTCATCGTAACTTCAACTCAAGAAAATTGCTTAATGTACGTAGGAAAATGTAGTCACACAAGTGTGCAAATGTCTTTCCTCCAGTATTTACGATTGAAGTCATGGCGGTTAGTTGTTTAAGGTTTGGATTGTTTCGTCACCCACGCGTCAGTTACTCACAGCGGCTGCACAGTGTTGCGTGAGCTACAATGCTCAGTATCCGTTCGCACTCAGGTTGTAACAGAACTGCCGGTTGTCGATCGCTCTCTTTTTTTTTTTGTGAACTTCGTATCACGCGAGTGCATCGATACACACACCACGCGCGCGTTTTCCATCGGAGAGCCGGACGCTGAAGCTGCCTCCATACTTCCCTGTCAACTGTCTCCCACGAGGCTCACAGGTAAGTGACGACGAATATTTTAGCTGTCGCTGCACTTATAACAACACGGAACTTTGCGTTGCACCTGTTGTCGTAGCCTTGACTTCTTTTTACAGTTGCAGTACAACACTACCACTAATACACACTGAACAGTTATTTTTATTATGCACGTCACACTTTAGTGTGCATCTTCACACAGCATTCGTGCTTAGTTCCTTCGTCGATAGCGTTCATTTACAAATCAATCAATTTTGCAGGTTTCCTCCATTGGTACAGAAAGACTTATATTCTACTATTTACAAAAGATCACTTACGAGATAATATTTACAATTAATGGTCACTCCTTTCGTTAAGTCCAGTGAACAACTGCCTTATGAATGGACCTATTGTATCTCCAGGTTTACTTGTGAACCTAAAAATATTCTTTCAAACTTTCTTTTAAGGGCTCATCTCCCCATTATGAAAACTACAGATTTCGCAACACTCGTTGCATTTATTCTTTAGTACACCCAAGATCATTTTCTACTGCCACGTAGCATATCTAATACTTAACGAATACGCATTTAACGCTGACCCTTTTCTTTTGTGCTTTCCTTTGTGCTTGGCAAAATTTTTTATATTTGAGGGCAGACTGGATAAAAACAGGTCTCCCTCTTCGCTTCATGTACTCAGCAATTGTTCTCTGTAAAAAAAACAAAAAATATGGTAACGTGTGTCTACTATTTTTCGCATGAATGGAATTACCCACATTTCACTGGGTTTACGCAACCTGTCCATAACAAACATTAGCAAAGCTAGCGAAGTTCATCGCGCTACGTTTCTCATTTCTCATAAGCACTGCTTTGCCTCGAAGTACATGTGCCTTTTACAAGTCGACCCTTGGTCTAGGTTAATGAACCAGGATCAAAAGGAACGGGCACAAGGAAAATGGAATTAAATCTGCATGTAAATAAAATTATCATAATAAACATAGGCACATGTATAAATTTCAACCTCTTTCATTACAGCATCCTTTGCTACTTCTACGTCTTACTCTGGTTATAGTCAGTATTAAGATTAAATATCACTGCATTGCTTGTTCTTTAGATTAGCCTTCAATTAGGGTATTGAATGGTCGCTAGATTACACTACAAAACTTCTGAAGATCTTTACTTGGACTTATTTATGATACAGGGGGTTTGATGTGTGGTTTTTTAGTACCTTGATTCTACTGAAATCAATTCGTCAGCTAACATTCCTCATATACTCTTTAGATTGGGCTCAGATCACAAGGAAACAGTTTACTTTTATGGCAATTAATGGCCTCGTGGAGTACTTACGCTACATTATTGATGCTTCATGGTTTGCTGGCCGCGGTGGTCTAGCGGTTCTAGGCGCTCAGTCCGGAACCGCGAAACTGCTACGGTCGCAGGTTCGAATCCTGCCTCGGGCATGCATGTGTGTGATGTCCTTACGTTAGTTAGGTTTAAGTAGTTCTAAGTTCTAGGGGGCTGATGACCTGAGATGTTAAGTCCCATAGTGCTCAGAGCCATTTGAACCATTTGAACCATGCTTCATGGTTTGCCTCTATTTGTACTGTATTTCACCTAACTTAGTTTACCACAGCTTATTGTCTCCTTGCGTGAACACATGTGGGTTATCACTTGTTTTCTCATTTAACAGTACGCTTTAACTGAACTTTAAGGTAAGATATTTCCTCCACCCCTGTTCACTGTCTGGACGTTTTGAACATGTATTTTTTTTAAGCAGGTAATTTGGGCTTTTACAACAGAATTTCAGGTACTTACATTACTAAAAATAAATCTATAAATCTTCTTGTACCTTGAGAGAAGTGCTTATTTACGCACCCTCCTCCATTTCTCACCTATACATATTTATATAGCTCCGGACAATCACCTCGCAAGCACTTTTTTTATACTAACTTAAAGTTAAATTGAAATTCTTTCTGCAACCTTAATTTCCTGCTTCAGCTTGTTGAAGAAATATCATTTCATGTCCATCACTATCAACAATTTTTCCATACTTAACATTTAATACTTAAAGTTTACATGTAGTAGCCATTACCATGTAGTCAGTGCGCTGTTCAACACAATACATATCATTAACAGTTCACACAAGGAAATTTCCAGTACGCGAGAATTTATTTTCACGACAGTACTTAACCACTACCATTATAAAATTTCTTTAAGTCTTGGTGGTGAAATAAGCCTTTTACTCTCCCCGTAGCCGGGTCAGTTAATAAATAACTCCCTATGTGCGGTTTCCTTAAAATAAGGTAAGGACCTTGATACATATGTTCCCACTTGCGATTTTTCTTACATATTAAGGATGGCTTGAAATGAGTCTTAAGCAATACTTTTTCACCTACATGGTTATTTACAACTTTGTTTACTTTTTTATCATAGCCTTTCTTTAATTGAGCATTGGTGGTAATGGAACTTAAGACTTCTCGAATTTTGACATCTAGATCTACCTCAGGGCTAGGTATCTTCTGTTCCTTCCTTCCAGATATCAACTCGTGTGGAGTAAAATCTGTGGAAGTGTGTGGCAAATTATTGACTATCTCCTCAAATGGTGTCACAAAATCAACCCAACGAGTCTGCTTGTCTGGAATGTACGTCCGAACAAATCTGTTAAACTTCTTGAAGATCCGCTCAGTCAGATTCGACTGAGGCCTAAAACGTGATATTAAGATCTGCTTGACATTGTGATGGGCCAAAAATTCACGTCATTTGCGGCAAGCAAAGTTGGATGCATTATCTGAAAGTATAGATTCGGGGACTCCCAATCTGGGGAAATAGTCATTTTCAAGACAGCGCATAATAGGCGGAGCACAAGATGTCTTCATAACATACATTCGAACGTATTTTGTGAAGTTGTCGAGAACAGCAACGAGGTATTTGACACCTTCCCTACCCATCGGTAGAGGGCCAGCCAGGTCAATGTTAACGAGCTGATTAGGTCTTTCTGCGATGATTGGATTCAATGGAATTAAAGTAGGAATATTAAGAGCTTTCGCCTTTTGGCAGATGACACAGAATTTTAGCAACTTGTGTATCCGTCGATGTAGGTTGGGCACATAACAGTAAGTAGCAATCTTCTTTTTACACTTCTCTGGACCATAGTGGCCCCAAGAAATGTGGGCATACCACAAAAGATGTTCGACAAAACTGCTAGGTATACAAACAAGCCAGTAGTCTGATGACACAGAGGTACGATGAAATAATATCTGATTATGAATCTTGAAGAATTCAGACAACTTATGGTTTGGATTTTCTTGAAGAAGTCTGATTACTTTTCCCCACTTAGGATCTGTGCTCTGTAGTGTCTGGATTTGCTTGCACTGTTCCAAGAAATATTTCCTATGAATGGGATCCTGCATAAGAAGAACTTCGTAATTCGACATCTGTTCTACCAACTCACTTGTCTCAGGCAGACCTTCGGGTGAACGAGAAAGTGCGTCTGCAATAACGTTATCCTTGCCCTTTATATACACAATATCAAAGTCGTATTCTTGCAAAAATAAACCCCACCTGGTTAGACGCGGATGTTGTAATTTACAGGTCAGAAGACACGAAAGTGCTTGATGGTCCATAAATACTTTTATCTTTCTGCCAAAAATGTAATAATTAAACCTCTTGAAGGCCCAAATAACTGCAAGTGCCTCCAGCTCAGTAACTGAATAGGACTTTTCACATTCTGTTAAGACCCTACTCGCAAAACTAATCACTCTGATTTGCTCTGTTTCGTCTACTAATTCAATCTGAAACAAATAAGATCCAATTCCAACAAACGGACCGTCTGAGGTGATACAAAATTCTTTGCCCATTTGTGGATGACAGAGAATGTTACTGTTCAAAAGGCCATCTTTAATTGCCGGAAAAGCTTTCTGACACTCTGGTGTCTAATTCCAATGCGTACTTATCTTCAGAAGAGTGTGCAAAGCAGAGTTGTTCATTACTTGACCAGACAGAAATCGTCGAAAGAAAGACGAAAGACCGAGAAATCCTCTTAGTTGCCTCTTAGTTACCGGTGTAGGGAAATTATTAACCGCAGACAACTTTTCTGGGTCGGGTTTAATCCCTTCAGGTGTAATCACATGACCTAAAAACTTTAACTCACCTTTTCCAAATTTTGACTTTTTCAGATTTGCTGTAACACCATGTTCTTAAAATCTCTGAAACGCCTTTCGTAGAATAGCTTAATGATCTTTCCAGTTCTTAGTGGCTATCAACACGTCATCTACATAATCAGTTACCTCATCTAAAAGTTCAGGTCCTAACACACAGAAATAAATATTCCCGAGCTTACATTTAAACCAAAAGGCATGACCTTAAGCTGATATAAAAGCAGTATATTTCCTGGATTCCTTGGCCAATTTCACCTGCCAATACCTACTTCTTAAATCAAGTGTACTCAAAAATCTAATGCCATGAAATTTTTGCAAGTGTTCCTCAAGTGCTTCAGATCGAGTCCTTATCGGTACAATTATTTTGTTTATTGATCTGGCGTCCAGTACTAGCCTGACACTACCGTCCTGTTTAAGCACGGACAACAAGGGACTTGAGTACGGCGAATTCGATAACTCGATAACATCCAAACACAGCGTTTTCCTAATCTCATGCTTTACAGCTTCTCGTCGGGCGTAGGGTACTGAATAGCTTGTTTTGCAGAACGTTGAGTGGGGAAGCACTTCCATTCTATACTCGAAACCTTTTATTACTCCTGGTTTCTTTGAAAAGATTTTCTTGTAACTTACTAATAAATGGAAAGTGTTAACTATTTGCTGTATTAATGAAGTCAAAAATAGCGAATATCACAATATGTGTGCTTGCCTCGTTTTGTACATTAAAACTACTAATTACAGACAGAAAATAAAACACTGAATGCTCCACACTGTGAACTACAGTTTCAAAGTTCTAGTGTTGCAAAACACTCATCAAATGAAGCCTACTCTTGCCTCAGTGCGAAAATCATGAAAATTACATGAAACTTCCCTGCAGTCTGTTGTAACTTATTCAAGTGGAAGGACAGAACCAGAATTCATAGAGGATATCTGGAAAACCATTCACTCTTAACTAAAAAACTCTCATGTGTGTTGGAACTCCAATACTGACTAGATTTTATTTGACAATCATTGGCTTTGCCAACTCACCGCCAAGTTATCACTTTTCAGCTTGCCTAATCCAAAACTCATGCTTGGCTTCATTACAGATTAGTCGTCTCGCCATAATGAGAGAGGGGAGAGGGTAGGGCTGTCCACAACCACACATTATCCTAGCTCAGTCTGGCAATGCCATCTCATAAAAAAACGGAAATCTTTATAGGTCTGGTACACAACATTATTGAAGTTGATCAGCCACAATAAACAATAAGAGTTCATGAACATTACAGCTAATGTTCCTGTAATTTGTTTCTACATAATTCAAGTCGAAAGAAACAACTAGTAATTGATATAACATATCTGGAAAGCCACACACCCGCAACTCACCAACTCTCATGTGCACTAGAACTCCACTACACACCGTACCTTCACAACATATAATTTTTCTTTTTTATTTCTTTTTAAAATCTTATGGGACTTAACTGCTAAGGTCATCGGTCTCTAAGCTTACACACTACTTAACCTAAATTATCCTAAGGATAAACACACACACCCATGCCCGAGGGATTACTCGAACCTCCGCCGGGCAACATACAATTTTATTCAAAGCTCTACAGTCACCTGGCAACAGAAGCAAACATGCATCAGACTTCGGTACAGATATGGCCCCTCTGGACACCAGATACCTGATATATATATCAGATATAGATTGAACTAACAGGCTACAACCACTATTTGCTATAAAATGAGTCATAGTAACTCTGAATTTACGTCTTCCCTTTGTAATATAGCCCACTGCTCCCCTACTTCTAGCCATTTACCCTTTGCAAATTTTCTTTTTAGCTGTTGACTCAGTTTACGAGTTTTGAAAAACTGGCTCATACCCTCTATTTGTTTTGGCATCCGATTTCTATCCTTCACCATTTAACTACAAATATTTCACTTCAACAGTTCCAGCCCAGTCCCCAGCATGGTCCGTCAGTTTTGCTCCAGCATGATGTCGTCATGCCACTAACGCTTCAGTATTAGTTACATCAATTTCTTAGTGTTTCTATTCGTTATTTACTGCAGCCTATTAAATGGTAGGCACAATATCACACTCTACCATGACTTATAACAATGTCATGTAGAGGAAGGCGTAAGTAGATGAATGACAAACGCTAACTTCACTTAACGAAGGTTTATTCAACACTTGCACATACAAGAGCACGGAGCGAACTGCCTCCAGGCAGAACACATCCGGTATATATACACAGCTACAGAACATTCCAGTACAATGAATCTTGCCATTTATGGATACTTCTAGACTGTACTACAACCGAATATAGAAATTAAAATTTTTCAGTTCAGGTGAGTTCGACCCTCGAGGCAACTATCTAGCACCATAACCATTGCACTACGGAGACTGCGCTACTCGGCTTCTTCTGCGACACTGCTCCCTCCTTAAGAGAGTAGCGTCTCGGTGTTACGTCCTCCTAGTTTGGGAATGAGTCATTGGTCCTGCATACTCCGAATCCCGATGACTGATATTCGCCCAGGCGGTTATCTTCTTAGAACTTCCCTTGCCGCTACATTCTTCTGTACCCTTCCGCTTGTGGCCTGTCGCTGGAGCTTCGAATTTACCTTGTGTTGCAGGCTCCTTATAGGGCTTCATTCGAGGGACGTTGACCGTACCTCTGATCTTTCGTGGTCTTGTGTCGGGGTCGAAATCTTCAACTTCATAAGTAACATCAGAAAACTGTCTTACAACCTTATAAGGTCCAAAGTAGCGCCTGAGGAGCTTCTCAGAGAGACCAACCTTCCGGACAGGAGTGAAGATCCAGACGAGGTCACCAGGCTGGTACACAACAGGGCGGTGGCTCGCGTCATACCTTCGGCGATCAGTTTCTTGAGCCTACACCGTGCGGAGTCGATCTAATTGCAGAGCTTCCTCAGCTCTGGTTAACACCTGGCCGATGTAGTCGTCGTCCACGTCATCAGGATATAACGGAAACATAGTGTCTATCGTCGTCGCCGCCTCACACCCATGCACCAGGAAAAACTGCGTAAATCCTGTGGTGTCTTATTTGGTGGTGTTGTAGGCAAACGTCACGAAAGGTAGCACCTCATCCCAGTTGCTCTGCTCAACATTGACGAACATTGACAGCATGTAAGCCAAGGTTGTTAAGGCGTTCGGTAACCCCGTTAGTTTGCGGATGGTAGGCAGTCGTCATGTGATGAGTCATGTTGCACCGACAGCTTGTCTCTGTCACAAGATTTGATTGAAAAACTTTCCCTCGTCCCGTAATTAACGACCTTGGGTCACCGTGTTTTCATACAGTTTCTTCTACGATGAATTTGGCTGCTTCGAATGCTTCCGCTGTTTTCACGGCTTTTGTAATAGCATAGCGCGTCAGATAATCAGTGCAAACAATAATCCACCTATTGCCACTAGCAGACGTTGGAAATCGTCCGAGGAGGTCAATCCCAACACTCTGGAAAGGCATTTCGGCTGGTGGAATTGGTATGAGTCGGCCAGGTGGTTTCTGAGGATCTGCCTTTCGCCTCTGGCACTCTCGACAGTGCCACACATAGTGACGAACACTCCTAAATAGACCTGGCCAGAAAAATCTCTTGCGGATCCTATCGTATGTGTTAATAAATCCTAAATGTCCAGCCTCAGGTGTGTCATGGAATTCCTGTAGAACACCTAAGCGCATGTGTTTAGGAATCAATGGTAGCCACCTCCTTCCAAACGGATCAAAGTTTTCTTGTAAAGTAATCCATTAACTACCTTGAATTGTCCTTTCACATTCTCTGACCGATTTAAGGCAAGCATAATTTGAGATATTTTGGCGTCCTTCTGCTCAGCAGAGAAATCCTGGAGTGCAGCGAGTCAGTCACTATCTTCATCAAAGTCTTGATGGTGTTGCACAGGGTTTCTTGAGAGACAGTCAGCATCTTGTCGTTTTCTTCCACTTTTGTGCACTATGATATGTCATACTCTTGAAGACATAGTGCCCACCTAGCGAGTCGTCCTGTTGGATGCTTAAGACATGTCAGCCAACAAAGTGAATGATGGTCTGTAACAACTGTAATGGCCTTCCATAGATATACTGTCGAAATTTGCACGTGGCCCAGATCACAGCAAGACATTCTCTTTCTGTAGTTGAGTAGTCTCTCCCGGCTTCTGTAAGTGTCCTAGAAGCAAAGGCTATAATCTTCTCTTTTCAAATCCGAAATCTGCGCCAGAACAGCACCGATCCCACAGACACTTGCATCTGTGTGTAGTTCTATAGGAGCTCTCCCATCATACAGACCAAGTACAGGGTCAGTCGTCAGAGCTTTCCGCAACACGTCGAAAGAATCTTGTTTAGCACCACCCCAAATAAATTTAGCATCGGCTTTTAACAACTGTTCGAGTGGACTGGCTTTGATACCAAAGTCTTTGATAAAACGATGGTAATAAGAACATAATCCGGGGAAACTTCTCACATGTCTAATACTTTTAGGAATAGCAAATTCCGTTATGGTTCTCAGCTGTTCTGGGTCCGGACGCACGTCTTCGTTTGACACAAGGTTCCCAGGTATTTTGATTTCATTTGCTCCAAAGAGACACTTTTTTGGATTGAGTTTCAGTCCGCCTTGTTGGAGACACTTAAGAACGGTGCTCAGTCTTTTTATGTGTTCATCAAATATCTTTGAGAACGCTATAAAGCCATCTAATAACAAATACACGTCGCCCACTTTAGCTGCCTTAGAAGATTATCCATCATTCGTTCAAAAGTTGCTGGTGCATTACACAAAACAAACGGCATTACCTTAAACTTATACATGCCCTCAGGAGTGATGAATGCAGTTTTCTCACGATCAGCCTCACCTACTTCGATTAGCCAGTATCCCAAATACACGCCCATGGTCGAGAAAAACTTAGCCCCCTTCAGACAATCCAGTGTATCGTCAATTCGTGGAAGAGGGTAAACGTCCTTTTTAGTTATCTTGTTAAGCTTCCTGTAATCAACACAAAAGCGCCAACTGCCATCCTTCTTCCTGACAAGAACCTCTGGTGACGACCATGGGCTGTGCGAACTCTGAATGATGTCATTCTTCTTCATTTTCTCTACCTCGCCGCGAATTATTCGACTTTCTGTTGCTGACACACGGTATGCTCTCTGGCTTATCGGTTGATGGTCTCCAGTTCTAATCGGGTGCTTCACCGTCGATTTGTCTAATTTGTCTCTTCACCTGTGGATTGAAGCATTCAGAGAACTCTTGTAGAATGGCAAGTAGCTTCTTCTGTTGTTCCTTAGTGAGATCTTGTGATGGTCGTGCTAGAAGATCTTGTCTTGTAGTGGTAGCGCTAATTTCGCCCACAGACTCGGCATGAGAGGTTTCTATGACGCTCAGCTGTTCTGCAATTAACGACCCAGTGTTTGCTACGCAGATGCATGTTGAAAGAATCTGCTGTTCTCTGCGACAGTTAACTATCCACAATTCACCGAAACCGTTCTGAAACGAGACTACAGAGGCTGGGATGAGCAAACTATTCTGCCGTGGTATACTTCTCTTACATTCCACTACAAGATGCATGGGTTGATGCATGGCATGACACATGACAGATACATTTTTAGCGCTGACCGCAGCAATGATCACTTCATTCAACTCACATTGTCTCCTCACACTCGGATGCGCATCTTCCTGTCCGCAGTATCTCATCTCCTCTAGCATGATCTTCGAGCGACCAGAATCTATAATTGCTTGAGAAGCTTTCAAAAAGCCCCATCCGAGAATGACGTCATGACTATACTCTTGTAAGACGATGAATACTAAGGACAGTGTATGGCCACTTATACCCACACGAATGACGCATCTTCCTGTAGGTTTTACATGTTTCATATTAGCCACCTTCAGCAGAGATGTTTTGTTGTTGTCGAATACGGTTTTCTGCAACTGGTGACGGTACTTCTCCGAAATGACTGAATATGATGCTCCAGAGTCCACAAGAGCTTGGGCTGGTCGGCCATCCATGAAGATACCGACGTAGTTTCCTATGGTTTTTGTAGTGATCGACGGCGGAGGATATTTCTCTTCGGCGGCCTCACCTCCAAGGAAGGTCACACCCTTTAGTTTTCAACGTTGCGGTGGCTAGGTGATAGGCTGCAGCTTCTAAAGGGCGATGGAGACCTTAATCGGCGTGTTGGGAAGCGTCCTCTTCAGCGGCTAGCTTGCTGCGATGGTGACCTACGTCGTCCTGTACCCACATCATCCTGTTCATCTTCGTAGTCCCGGAGTTGGCGTCGCCTGAGATCGGTCTGCTGTCTCCTGGCGCGGCCGTCATCAAATATCCGCCGCCTTTCTCGACAATAACGCACCACATGTGCCGGTCGTCCGCAGTGGAAAAATACTGGTTGGTTATCCTGGGAAGGCGTCAGTCTTCCTTGGTGCCGAAACAGGTTCCTCATGCGGCATTGTATGAACGTAACTTCGCCTGGGTCTCAACCCTTTCACCGTTTTGAAGGAAAATGAAGGACGACAGAGTGGGGTCAATATCTGTCCCACTTCCTCCCTTATGACCTCTTGAAGGGTCTCGGTTTTTTGCTCACCGTGCAATCCAAGTGCCTTCTGAACTTCCTCTCTCACTGTCTGACGAAGAAAACTTGTGAAATCAGTTTCTTCCTCCATCACAGATATCAATACGACGTTTGGTAGCCGTTAAAATTTCTTTGGTGTATTTTTTCTTATGCACTGTCTCCACATACTGTACTGGCAACATTATATGAAGTCGTCTGTTGCCGAAACCTCCTTGAGGATTAGGGCTTGATATATGTCCTCAGCGACGCCCTTCATGAGATGTGCAACCTTATCTTCCTCCTTCATACTACAATCCACTATTTTACACAGCTCGAAGACGTCTTGAATGCAGGATGCTGTAGTTTCTCGTGGACGCGGTGCCCTGCTCTTTAATTTGTCTTCAGCCTTGCACTTCTGTCGTTGTGTGTCGTCGAAATAATTGCGCAGTTCCGCCTAGAATACTTCCCAGCTTGTGAACTTCTTCTCGTTGTTCTCGTACTATTGCTTGCCATTGCCCTCCAAGTATAAAAATACGTTAGCCAAACACACCGTGTCATCCCATTTGCTAAATTTGGCTATACGCTCATATACCTTTTGCCACTTGTTTGGATCTTGGCGATCGTCACCAGAGAACCCGGAAGGATGTATCATGTGGTGGCACACAGTTGCTGTCATCGTAACATCGTCTTCTTCTTCTGTCACCGATAGATTTCGATCTGTTGAATATGGTTCGAACTCGGGTTTCTCGCCACGTAAACGGCGGCTCTGTCGTGGCCTGATGGGAGCCACTGAGTCGTCGAAAATGGTGCGGTATCACAAGTTCCAACACCCGGCGCCTCCACCAGAATAATGTCACGTAGAGGAAGGTGTAAGTAGATAAATGACGATCGTTAACTTCACTTTACGAAGGTTTATTCAGCACTTGCACATACAAGAGCGCGGAGCGAACTGCCTCCGGCCAGAACACATACGGTATATATACCGCTACAGAACATTCCAGTACAATGGTTCTTGCCATTTGTGGATACTTCTAGAATGTACTACAACCGAATATAGAAATTGAAGTGTTTCTATTCAGGTGAGTTTTGAACTCACGACCCTCGATGCAACTATCTAGTACCATAACAATTACACAACGGCGACTGCGCTACTCTGCTTTTTCTGCGACAATATTTCCCACATTACCGCCTGAAAATTCACGTACGCTGTGCTAGCGAAAAGGTTGTTTATGATATTTTCTGACACCATTCTAATGAAGACTGCTACCTCTAGTGCGTGTCTTCGCGAAAACATTTTAGCAAGTGCCTGCTCATCGATTGGAATAAGCGATTGAGTTGATTTAATGACTCTCGCGTTTGGATCTCATGTCCCAATAGAACGATCCACTTTACGTTTTCAGTGGTTTCCATGATTGCTAAAGAAAATTACCATGATGGTACCAATGACTGGGCGTGGCTAAAATCCTACCATAGCTTGTCAAATACAATATTGCGTTCCGTATCTAGTGACTTAACTGTTGTTTGGACGTTAAACCAAATCTTTTCTTTACTTCAGTAACGTACTAGTAGATTTTTAATCAACGTTCGTCCCACCAGTGAGAGGCTTTGTGTAGGATAGGCGTACACGCCACCACGATTAACTATTTACGTTAAGTTTTGTTGTGTGTTTATTTTCCTTCAGTCACAATCGTTACTTACACAAACGAAATGAACTGGTAAGTGTCATGAATCAGTAAATTTTTTAAGCTTTGTGACATTATCTTGAGTTTTCTCCTAAGTATTAGCTGTCGAAATAGCATTCACATGAGCAAACCAGTTGATAGCACCATTGGTAAATGGGTTTAGCTCGTCTATGTTTAAAAGGAATAGCTCGACGTAGTCATCGAGTCGAGCCACGCACGTCTGCTTTCATGCCCAGCAGTTCACTCACAGCAATTAATAACCTATATCTGTGGTCCAGCAGTCAAATAGTCTATGCATAGCTAGAATTCAGAATTAATAAATACAAAAAGATATGAAATATAAATGAATAATTTAATAAAAAGAGTTCTTTACTAAAGTCTTTAATTGATGTAGACGACAGAGAATTATGTTGGAAAATGTTTATTCACGAAAGTGTACCACAACTAAATGGTAAGTAGTTCTATGATATCCATTTAAAATATACACAGAGAATAACTTTGCGAAATACAGTAAAGTTATATTGACAGCGTTATGAAAATGATAGCAGAATCCCATAGGTAATAGTCATCCAAGACATGTGAAAACTAAAACTATTTCGTGATCACAATACAAGAAATGTTCACCCATTCAGAATAGTCAGAGATCAACATGATGCTTTAAAAATTAACAAACACAAGATGACGAGACGAAAGTCATATTCTATTCTCAATACCACAATGCAATTGGAAAAAGTTAGAATATTATAACGGCCGTTCACTGTCCAGACTGTATCACATACACGATCCTATAAGACTCGTTACCATAGGTAGGTCTCTTTCCTTCAAGCAAAAACGTACAAGTGTCCCAAATGTTAAAGTGTCGTCGTCGTCGTTCATCACCTGCACGACCGCATCATACACGTTACCCGACTTCTTAAAGAACAAATGTAAAAGTGTCTTCTTCAGGATCTATGTGAAAAGTGCCCAGCATCGCTCCCTTGAGCACACAACTCGAAAAACGTCGTCTCCGCTCGACTCCCATGGTGTTCTGCAACTGCCTGCTTTCCCATTGGCTGAAGGACTCCCCAACAAAAACACATGATTTTTACGTTCTAACGGCATGATATGACTCAACTTGACCACTTCCCTGGCTAAAGTAATGTATTACAACATTATTTAAGTAAAGAAATGTTATGAACTTTCGGTCACACACTGACCATTCACAATAAATGTAAATAAAGGTCCATAAATAAATAAGATTCTTGAGCAAGTGTGCACACATTAAATGACAACACACTGCCGTTATATATTATTTAAACAATTATTTAGGCCTGTTTCACAGAAGTATCCTTTTGTCCTGTTATCGAGGGTGGTGACAGCTAACACAAGCGGTTGACCACTTGCCAAATTACCATGATTTTGTGTTAGTAATTGTAATAAATAGTTAAATAAATATCCAGAAAAAATAGTAAGATACTCATTAAATAAATACACAAGTATGATAAGATATGAGGTATTCATGCTGCATTCATTTTCTGCATTATTTTTGAGAATACGATGTTCGGACGAACATTTGCATTGTGAAATGGTATAAAAAACGTAATAAACTCAGAAATAAAATTTATGCAGGTACATAGCTTTCAGGGATGATGACTGTAGTGCAATGCTATCATCTGAGATCAAGTTTGTTGAAGTCTCGCGATTTCTTTTAACAGTTTTTAATTCAGAGGTTCATTGTGAAAATATTTAGTCACTGTAAAATATTAAATTCTGTAGGTTTAAATGTATTGAAAATTATGTTGTGTCCTTGGATGTACCTCATTTTTCTGAAATCACAAATGTATTCAGATTTGCTTTATTATTTGATGGTGAATTTTAAAGTGCCGTAAGAAGCCATCTTTCTGGATGCTTAGAAGTTCACCATTACTGACGCATTCCGAATTTTTCTAAGAGTGCGACCACTGTTCAGATTCACGTACCAGGATGTACACGCTTCCTGTCAAACCTTTGTACCAGCGCCTCTGATCGCCTGCAACGGTAGCTGAGGCTGGGCAGGCTGTGGCGCTTTGCCTGAGCCTGGCACGCCACCCCCTGAGCCCTGGACCCGGTAGTGTTCAGCCGTACAAACATATTGACTTCATACCGATACTAGGCGACAGATTAACTCAGCTACATACATGTAGCGATACAGCACTGATCAGTGTCTATTCTCGCTATAGCGTAGTGTGCATTATGTTTTTGAAGCGATAACTAGGTTCCAGACAATGTGGGTCAGACGAGTGTGGAAAACCGTCAGAAAACCTCAGTAGCCGATGAACTGCGGCGAGTTTTGCCACGGTACCATTTAGCTGGCTCGGGAGCGTTACTGAAATGCTCAGTAAATTCCAATGTCAGATAGTATATGAGAGGCATTGTGCATCCCGAGAGGCTTACTCCGAAAATTCCTAAGGAGTACTTTCTGCAGAGTTTTGCAAAATATTACTTCATCCCATAGACGTCTCGTGAATTGACAACAACGAACAAATTCGATAAATTAAATTTAATACACAGGTATACCAACAATCATTCATCCTACATGTCACATACTACCGGAACTGGGAAAGGATGATCAGTTATTAGTACCCTCCCGCACACACCATCAGGTGGCTTGTGAAATATAGATAAAGATACCATATAGCTACCACGAGTAGTATTACATCGGAATATGACCATAAAGTACCCAGCAAGCTTACTCGTATCTCAAACAACCTAAATCATCCTCATAATGGAAAAAAGAAAATCTTTTCACTTTCAGTTCAAGTTACACTCTTATCAGCACACAGTTGTGGCAATAGAGTATGCAGTTTCACTTTCAGGCAGAAAAAGTTGTCAGTAAACCACAAGTAATGTATCTTACCATATAACATACTACAAAAAGGGCTATTAGCTTCAGTGAAAACAGGGAAAGATAGTTTGGGAGACTTTTTTGGCTCTTATGCAACACACGGTTGATATCAAAATAATACTAAAGGCTTGAGAAAAATGGAGGGATCCGCCAGCTCCTTTGTAGCTAACACAATCACAGATTTTGCGACACTGTCTGGAGACGAGGAGTAAGAAATTCATTTGTCATTTGGCTCTATTGAGGTGTCGATGTGCTGAAAAGATATCTACATCTACATCCATACTCCGCAAGCCACCTGACGGTGTGTGGCGGAGGGTACCTTGAGTACCTCTATCGGTTCTCCCTTCTATTCCAGTCTCGTATTGTTCATGGAAAGAAGGATTGTGCCGTGCGGTTAAAGGCGCTGCTGTCTGGAACCGCAAGACCGCTACGGTCGAAGGTTCGAATCCTGCCTTGAACATGGATGTTTGTGATGTCCTTAGCTTAGTTAGGTTTAACTAGTTCTAAGTTCTAGGGGACTAATGACCTCAGCAGTTGAGTCCCATAGTGCTCAGAGCCAAAGAAGGATTGTCGGTATGCCTCTGTGTGGGCTCTAATCTCTCTGACTTTATCCTCACAGTCTCTTCCCGAGATATACGTAGGAGGGCGCAATATACTGCTTGACTCCTCAGTGAAGGTATGTTCTCGAAACTTCAACAAAAGCCCGTACCGAGTTACTGAGCGTCTCTCCTGCAGAGTCTTCCACTGGAGTTTATCTATCATCTCCGTATCGCTTTCGCGATTGCTAAATTATCCTGTAACGAAGCGCGCTGCTTTCCGTTGGATCTTCTTTATCTCTTCTACCAACCCTATCTGGTACAGATCCCACACTGCTGAGCAGTATTCAAGCAGTGGGCGAACAAACGTACTGTAACCTACTTCCTTTGTTTTCGGATTGCATTTCCTCAGTGAACTTCCGGTGTCATCCACAAGGTCATTTACGTATATTGTGAATAGCAACGGTCCTACGACACTCCCCTGCGGCACATTTGCAATCACTCTTACTTCGGAAGACTTCTCTCCATTGAGAATGACATGCTACTTTCTGTTATCTAGGAACTCTTCAATCCAATCACACAGTTGGTCTGATATTTCATATGCTCTTACTTTGTTCATTAAACGACTGTGGGAAACTGTATCGAACGCCTTGCGGAAGTCAAGAAACACAGCATCTACCTGGGAACCCATGTCTATGGCCCTCTGAGTCTCGTGGACGAGTAGCGCGAGCTGGGTTTCACACGATCGTCTTTTTCGAAACCCATGCTGATTCCTACAAAGTAGATTTCTAGTCTCCAGAAAAGTCATTATACTCGAACATAATATGTGTTCCAAAATGGTTGAGGTGTGGCATATCCAGTTTTTGCTCCTTTGTTAATGATCTTTCCCCTGAACTATCAGTTCATAACTTAGCTATTTTCAGGAAAGGAATTAGCACTACATGGGACTTGCTCTTCTTGAGAACCATTCAATGGTTTATCTGAGTGAAACGTTTAGCAATAACATAACAAGCATCTTGGAAGTTTAGTGCAGAATCATTACTTACGATTTCCCGAAGCAATAGCGTATAGCAATAAAATCTGGGTAGTATGACTCACGTTTACTCATTTTTGGATTGTTATTTGGTGCGTCATTGGGTTTTTAATAATTGATTCTGTTGTTGTGTACGTACTACACTCCTGGAAATTGAAATAAGAACACCGTGAATTCATTGTCCCAGGAAGGGGAAACTTTATTGACACATTCCTGGGGTCAGATACATCACATGATCACACTGACAGAACCACAGGCACATAGACACAGGCAACAGAGCATGCACAATGTCGGCACTAGTACAGTGTATATCCACCTTTCGCAGCAATGCAGGCTGCTATTCTCCCATGGAGACGATCGTAGAGATGCTGGATGTAGTCCTGTGGAACGGCTTGCCATGCCATTTCCACCTGGCGCCTCAGTTGGACCAGCGTTCGTGCTGGACGTGCAGACCGCGTGACACGACGCTTCATCCAGTCCCAAACATGCTCAATGGGGGACAGATCCGGAGATCTTGCTGGCCAGGGTAGTTGATTTACACCTTCTAGAGCACGTTGGGTGGCACGGGATACATGCGGACGTGCATTGTCCTGTTGGAACAGCAAGTTCCCTTGCCGGTCTAGGAATGGTAGAACGATGGGTTCGATGACGGTTTGGATGTACCGTGCACTATTCAGTGTCCCCTCGACGATCACCAGTGGTGTACGGCCAGTGTAGGAGATCGCTACCCACACCATGATGCCGGGTGTTGGCCCTGCGTGCCTCGGTCGTATGCAGTCCTGATTGTGGCGCTCACCTGCACGGCGCCAAACACGCATACGACCATCATTGGCACCAAGGCAGAAGCGACTCTCATCGCTGAAGACGACACGTCTCCATTCGTCCCTCCATTCACGCCTGTCGCGACACCACTGGAGGCGGGCTGCACGATGTTGGGGCGTGAGCGGAAGACGGCCTAACGGTGTGCGGGACCGTAGCCCAGCTTCATGGAGACGGTTGCGAATGGTCCTCGCCGATACCCCAGGAGCAACAGTGTCCATAATTTGCTGGGAAGTGGCGGTGCGGTCCCCTACGGCACTGCGTAGGATCCTACGGTCCTGGCGTGCATCCGTGCGTCGCTGCGGTCTGGTCCCAGGTCGACGGGCACGTGCACCTTCCGCCGACCACTGGCGACAACATCGATGTACTGTGGAGACCTCACGCCCCACGTGTTGAGCAATTCGGCGGTACGTCCACCCGGCCTCCCGCATGCCCACTGTACGCCCTCGCTCAAAGTCCGTCAACTGCACATACGGTTCACGTCCACGCTGTCGCGGCATGCTACCAGTGTTAAAGACTGCGATGGAGCTCCGTATGCCACGGCAAACTGGCTGACACTGACGGCGGCGGTGCACAAATGCTGCGCAGCTAGCGCCATTCGACGGCCAACACCGCGGTTCCTGGTATGTCCGCTGTGCCGTGCGTGTAATCATTGCTTGTACAGCCCTCTCGCAGTGTCCGGAGCAAGTATGGTGGGTCTGACACACCGGTGTCAATGTGTTCTTTTTTCCATTTCCAGGAGTGTATATGAAGAGTGTTGAGTGTGTCCATTGCGTGACAGGGCTCATGGGTGAAACTTTTGGTTGGGATTAGTTTTGTTAGGGCACTGTAAAGTAGACATCGGTCTGCATAATTCCGCATGCACTAGCACTGCTAGATAATGGCATTGTACCGCACTAATGAAGCTCCGAGAAAGATCCTTCCCATCTATCTTCTCAAGCCTAAGGTAGCGCCGCAACTCCCAATGTTCAAGCCTTTTCGTAAAATATGACGATCAAGAGCCGGAGTTTACCCCACTATCCACTCCAGAATTTTCGTCATATGCTACAATCATACAGTAAGTTCACTTCACTCACTGCTTCAGAGTAGAGACGACAAAACTATATCAGTATTTGCACAAAGCCACTTTATGCAGCGTGGACCGCAGCAAGATGTGCTGGGAGAGAGTCGGTGAGGTTCTGGAAGGTACCGACAGGGATGTGGAGTCATACTGACTCCAGTACCGTGGCCAGCTGTGCAAAGTTTCTCAATTGAGGAAACATGGAGCGAACAATGCCGTTGAGGTGGTGCCGCAGATTCTTCACTGGGTGTAAACCGGGACAGTTAAGTGGCCAGGGATATACGATAAACTCATTCTGGAGCTTTTCAGACCACGCAAGTACACTGCGAACTGTGTGACACGTTGCGTTGTCCTGCTGGTAGATGCCATCGTGGCAGGGAAAATCAAACTGCATATAAGGGTGAAGATGATCCCTAACGATGGATGCTCATTTATGTTGATCCACTGTATCTTCCAGAATGACGAGATCGTCCACGGAAAGCTACGAAAACGTTCCTGCCGTACTAGTAGAAAATACGAAGAAATTCTGGTCGTATGTAACGTACACAAGCGGCAAGACGCAGTAAATACCTTTGCTGCGCAGTGCCGATGGCACTGTTACCGACGACTGTGCCGCTAAAGCGGAGTTATTGAACGCAGTTTTCCGAAATTCCTTCACCAGGGAAGACGAATGGAATGTTCCAGAATTTGAAACACGAACAGCTGCTAGCATGAGTTTCTTAGAAGTAGGTACCTTAGGGGTTGCGAAACAACTCAAATCGCTTGATACGGGCAAGTCTTCAGGTCCAACTTGTATATCGATTAGGTTCCTTTCAGATTACGCTGATACAATAGCTCCCTACTTAGCAATCATATAAAACCGCTCGCTCACCGATAGATCTGTACCTACAGATTGGAAAATTGCGCAGGTCGCACCGTTGTTTAAGAAGGGTGGTAGGAGTAATCCATCGAACTACAGACCTATGTCATTGACGTCGGTCTGCAGTAGGGTTTTGGAGCATATACTGTATTCAAACGTTATGAATCACCTCGAAGGGAACGATCTATTGATGCGTAATCAGCATGGTTTCAGAAAACATCGTTCTTGTGCAACGCAGCTAGCTCTTTATTCGTACGAAGTAATGGTCGCTATCGACAGGGGATCTCAAGTTGATTCAGTATTTCTAGATTTCCGGAAAGCTTTTGACACCGTTCCTCACAAGCGACTTCTAATCAACCTGCGGGCCTACGGGGTATCGTCTCAGTTGTGCGACTGGATTCGTGATTTCCTGTCAGGAAGGTCGCAGTTCGTAGTAATAGACGGCAAATCATCGAGTAAAACTGAAGTGATATTAGGTGTTCCCCAGGGAAGCGTCCTGGCACCTCTGCTGTTGCTGATCTATATGAATGACCTGGGTGACAATCTGAGCAGTTCTCTTAGGTTGTTCGCAGATGATGCTGTAATTTACCGACTATTAAGGTCATCCAAAACCAGTATCAGTGGCAAAGCGATTTAGAAAAGATTGCTGTATAGTGTGGCAGGTGGCAGTTGACGCTAAATAACGAAAAGTGTGAGGTGATCCACATGAGTTCCAAAAGAAATTCGTTGGAATTCGATTACTCCATAAATATATATGACGGTAGTATCGGTTCCCGAAAGAACAGTTACCGTGGATGACCATGCACCTTTGCTAGAAATGAAATCATAATTAAATGGACACCCTAGCTGCAAACAGGCGTTCATGTACTTCATTGGGGACATGTTGAAAATGTGTGCCCCGACCGGGACTCGAACCCGGGACCTCTTGCTTACATGGCAGACGCTCTATCCATCTGAGCCACCGTGGGCACGGAAGATAGTGCGTCTGCAGGGACTTATCCCTTGCACGCTGCCCGTGAGATCCACATTCCCAACATGTCCACACCACTACATTCGTAGTGCGCCTAATAGATGTTTGCCCATCATACTCATTACTCGTGGCAGATTAATCTACCAAGTCCCGTACGAGTTCGGGCACAGCGTGTGGGTTCGAACAAGAAGGTCAATGGCCGGGCAGCCATATTTTAACTATATATGACGGTAGAATCTGTTCCCGAAAGAACAGTTACCGTGGATGACCATGCAGCTTTGCTAGAAATGAAATGATAATTAAATGGACACCCTAGCTGCAAACAGGTGTTGATGTACTTCATTGGGGACATGTTGAAAATGTGTGCCACGACCGGGACTCGAACCCGGGACCTCCTGCTTACATGGCAGACGCTCTATCCATCTGAGCCACCGTGGGCACAGAGGATAGTGCGTCTGCAGGGACTTATCTTTCGGGAACATATACTACCGTCATATATAGTTAAAATATGGCTTCCCGGCCATTGACCTTCTTGTGCGAACGCACACGCTATGCCCGAACTCGTACGGGACTTGGTAGATTAATCTGCCACGAGTAATGAGTATGATGGGCAAACATCTATTAGGCGCACTACGAATGTACTGGTGTGGACATGTTGGGAATGTAGATCTCACGGGCAGCGTGCAAGGGATAAGTCCCTGCAGACGCACTATCTTCCGTGCCCACGGTGGCTCAGATGGATAGAGCGTCTGCCATGTAAGCAGGAGGTCCCGGGTTCCAGTCCCGGTCAGGGCACACGTTTTCAACATGTTCCCAATGAAGTACATGAACGCCTGTTTGCAGCTAGGGTGTCCATTTAATTATCATTTCACTCGATAAATAGTACAATTCTAAAGGCTGTCAGTTCAACAAAGTACCTGGGTGTTAAAATTACGAAAAACTTCAGTTGGAAAGACCACATAGATAATATTGTGAGGAAGGCGAGCCAAACATTGCGTTTCATTGGCAGGACACTTAGAAGTTGCAACAAGTCCACTAAAGAGACAGCTTACACTACACTCGTTCGTCCGCTGTTAGAAAATTGCTGCGAGGTGTGGGATCCTTACCAGGTGGGATTGACGGAGGACATCGAAAGGGTGCAAAAAAGGGCAGCTCGTTTTGTATTATCACGTAATAGGGGAGAGAGTGTGGCAGATATGATACGCGAGTTGGGATGGAAGTCATTACAGCAAAGACGTTTTTCGTCGCGGCGAGATCTATTTACGAAATTTCAGTCACCAACTTTCTCTTCCGAATGCGATAATATTTTGTTGAGCCCAACCTACATAGGTAGGAATGATCATCAAAATAAAATAAGAGAAATCAGAGCTCGAACAGAAAGGTTTAGGTGTTCGTTTTTCCCGCGCGCTGTTCGGCAGTGGAATGGTAGAGAGATAGTATGATTGTGGTTCGATGTACCCTCTGCAAGCACTTAATTGTGAATTGCGGAGTAGTCATGTAGATGTAGATGTACTAGCCCACGGCCACCCCTCCGATGACACATAAAAAGTGATTCATCCGACAATGCCACTTGTCGCCACTCACTGTAGGTCCATTTGCGGTACTGGCTTGCAAATTCCATCCCTCGTCGCCGATGAACAGCAGTCAGAATGTGTAATAAAAGTATGTCATAGTACACATAATTATTCTACTTCTGTAATAGTAGTACTCAGATTTTAAATGTAAATTTAACTTCAGTTTCATAAAGTGCATCTACCACTTTAAATAAAATTCTGCTTTAAAGTAGTCCTAGTTTTCCCACAAAAATTTTAATTCCAAAATTAGGATAGCAGAATGTGACTGCACTTCAGCATATTCTGTTAACAGCAGAGACATGTGTCGAGAATCTTAGTAAGACTAGAAGACTAGTTTAAGCCCAGCAAAAGAAATCTCCGTTTACTCACTCCAGAAAAATATAAAAGATACTATAAAATCTTCACTCATATTAAACTGCTTTCAATCATTTACAGGAGAATCCACAGAATCTGATGTTTCTAATTAGTATCACAACGAAAGTTTAAAAACCAAATGCCACTTGTGGCATCTGCAGATAAATTTTTAACAGTTGCATACCAATTGGGGGGGGGGGGGGGTCAGTAACGGACGCCAACGATGTTTTTAGGCTAAAACTCCTGTCGTGTTCAGTATTTTATTTAATAAATACATGAAATTTGTCATAATTATAATTGCTACAATCGACAATAAGAAAAGCTTTTGGTTTACACTCATTGTTGGGTCACAGCGATTGTTATAAGCCGGCCCGGGTGGCCGAGCGGTTCTAGGCGCTACAGTCTGGAACCGCGCGACCGCTACGGTCGCAGGTTCGAATCCTGCCTCGGGCATGGATGTGTGTGATGTCCTTGGCTTAGTTAAGTTTAAGTAGTTCTAAGTTCTAGGGGACTGATGACCTCAGAAGTTAAGTCCCATAGTGCTCAGAGCCATTTGAACCATTTTTTGATTGTTATAACTGAAGGTGTAGCTGGTCAACAATCACCACTCGCAGTCAACCGGTAAACAGTGTGGCGAGTGGAAGGTAATATCTTTGTGGCATTTGACACAATGTACAAGAAGATGAAATTGACAGATGACGAAATTAGAAATGTGCTTGAGAGTTCAGACTATGAATTTAGTGGTGAACCATCCGAAAGCTCAAGCAGTGAAACTGAATATTTAGTCATGGAAATTCCAGATCAAGTAGTTTCTGACAGCAGCGAGTTGGATGAAAGTGAGCAGGGTAAGTATCGATTTTTATTACTTTTGCAGATATTTTGGAGTATATTAGGATGTGTGTCTGGGTAGAGTGCTTAGTTTCCTAGTGTTCGGTTCTGGTTTAATATTTTTATAGATATTCAACCAACAAGAAGACGACCCAGGCCGATAGCACAAATTAATCAACTTGAAAAAGACATGGTGGCCCCGTCAAGTATGATATGGAAGAGAAGCTCTTACGTAAATCAAAGAAGGAGGTCTGTTGCTAACGTAATGAGAACCCCGAAAGGAACTAAGCCAGGGATAAAACCTGATACACCAGGTTTAGCTTTTCCCATGTACTTCTATGATAACATCCTGGATTACATTTTGATGTCTACCAATCAAAAGCTTGGAAATCTTAGGGAATCATGCGAAGATATTTCCATAAAAAATTCGAAAGTGAAGAAATTGTGTCAGCAATTGGAATTCTATTGAACTGTGGAGTCCATAGACAGAACAAGGACAGTTTACGTGATACATTTAGTAAAGAAACCTTTCCGATGTTCCGAGCTTCATTTTCGGAGCATAGACTGAGGCTCTTACTGAAGTGCTTGCGTTTTCATGATGCTCAAACTCGAGCAGCTAGAAGACAGACCGACAAATTTGCTCCTATCAGGGATATATGGAACATGATAGTAAATTTCCTGAGTTTTATAATCCTAGTGAGTCAGTCACAGTGGATGAAGAACTTGTGACCTTCCATGGGCGATGCCCATTCAGGCTATATATTCCAACAAAACCAGGAAAATATGGAATACAGGTGAACATGTTATGTGATTCAGATACGAAATAGTGCATCGCTGCGGATCCCTACGCTGGAAAGCACGCTAATGAGAAGAGTCATAACAATGACCCTGAAATAGTTAGAACATTGAATGAAATGTCTAACTTGAAACAATCTGCAAGAAATGTTACCATGGACAGAAAGTTCACTACCGTTCCACTCGCATCTGATCGTTTGAAAAAGAAAATAACTACACTTGGTACTAATCGAAGTGACAAACGCCATGTTCCTACAGAACTCCGTCCTGTTTCTCTAAAAGCTACACCGGGAACAATCGATTTGCCTTTAGTGATGATGCCACTTTTGTCAGTTACGTGCCTAAGAAAGGAAAGATTGTCACAGTATTGTCAACCCAACATCATGATGTGAATGCGACGGAAGAGAAGAAAGACATCATCCTATTCTACAACTGTACAAAGTCAGGAGTGGATACATTCGATAAGTGTGTAAGAACGTACAGCTGCCGTCGAGCAAAGCGTCGATGGCCAATGGCGGTGTTTTTCAACTTGATTGACGTTGCAGCATACAGTTCATACGTTGTATTTCAAGATACACATAAGGAATGAACAAATAATTACCCGACAAAGAGTTCTGGAAGAAAGAAGTACCTGAAAGATCTTACTCGTGAACTTTGTAACCTCAACATGAAAAGACGCGCTCAAAATGCTGTAGGTCTACACTCAAAATACACTACAGCGTTATCAACTTTTGGGTATGAGTGCTATCAAAATCAAGGTGCTCTGAGCAGAGGAAACAACGTTACGGAGTCGCGACGGAAAGTAACATGTGCAGCTGTGCATAATCTGCCAAAGAAAGGACACTGTTAATTATGCGCCCGAAGCAAAGACCGTAAGTATATGAAATCTTGCACTTCTCGCAGGAAGTATATCTGCTCTGCACACATCAAGAAAGAAGAAGTAGTTCGTATTGTAAAGTGTTCTGAATGTGAATCTGAGTTATCCTTGTAATTGTGAAATTAATACAAATAAATGTAAAAGAAACTATTTATTTTTTACTAAAAATGTCCCAGAAACCCTTTCCCACTAATAATAATCAACATTTTAATCTTCTACTCTGCCAAAATTATGGAAATACATAAGTAATGTGATTTATCCTAGATAGAGAATGTGACCCCTCCCATTGGCGTTGGCCAGTGTAACATACAGAACTGGTATTTAACTGTTAACATACACTAAGCATAAAGAAGGCAAAACACGCAATTATCATAATGTGTAAACACAGTATCACATTTAGCAAGCATGATGCATACATTAATAAGAATTTTATCACACTGTTCTGAGAGCAAGAAGTACGTAGCTTATAGCTCACACGAAGTAGCATCCCTCAAGTAAAACTCATTAATGGAGAATGTACAGACAAAACCTCTCTATAGTATCCCAACACTGCTAGCAGTAGTAATTGACTGATCACTCCCACAGCTCGGCACTCGCAAGACATGCAGTTATTACGAAAATTTGTTGAACACTGACAGTATGAAACAATGAGTGAGTTGTACTGAAATTAACAACTAATCAGAATTTCACTGCAGAAGATCATGCCAGAGTAAGCCAAATTTGGAACTGGTTTACACTAACAGGAATTAACATTAAATGATAGAAACTGCAAGTAACTGCACATCACACATCAGAATCTACACTACTATACAAAGACAAGTCGTTGTTGAAAGCTGTTATCAATATCTCAAAAAGTACTTGCCCAATTTATTTAAAATTATCACACCATACTGCAATAAACATTCGAACGTACAAAGGCTACAAATTTTGTAAAAATATGTGGTATATAAGTGCAAGTACGATGTAATGTGACAACGTTATTCGTAGTAATCGTAAATAGTTCTTGGCTGATTTACTTCCTATTTTGATATGATACTCTAATAAAATACATATACTATATAAATTATCGAAGTTTCCAAGTTGTCAACAAAAATCTCGGAACGACCTTGACCACTTTACTTCCAATTTTCACATAATACTTTAATATGCTCAACCAGTTTATGTACTTCTGTAAGATTTGTTGGCTGACAAGTCGCACGAGGCACTTCTAGTCCCATCACAGCCCAAACACGTCGTCGCCTGGAGACAAGTCCGAAGATCGTGCTGACCCGGAAAGTCGCTACATACCTTGCAGAGCACGGTGAGGTTCACGGGAAATTTGCAGGTGAGCATCATCCCTTTGGAACAACACATCCCTTTCCTATGGCAAGAACTGCAAAAGAACGTATCTAACAACATTCTGCACGTACCGAGATGCTTGTTAGAGTCCCCTCCAGAAACGCCAGAGGTGAATGAGAGTTGAAGTTTATCGTATTCGAGACCATAAGGGCCGGGATTGGCCCAATGCGTCTTGGACGAATGCACTCTACAAGACGGTGCTCACCAGGTCTATGTCATGTGCGGAAACGACCTTCACTTGTGTGTGGGCAGAATCTGCTCTCATCGCTGAAGACCAACAGCGCGCCATTCTATCTTCCAAGTGATCGTCTGACGGAACCAATTCCGGCCGGAGTGGCCGTGCTATTCTAGGCGCTACAGTCTGGAACCGAGCAACTGCTACGGTCGCAGGTTCGAATCCTGCCTCGGGCATGGATGTGTGTGATGTCCTTAGGTTAGATAGGTTTAATTAGTTCTAAGTTCTAGGCGAATGATGATCTCAGAAGTTAAGTCGCATAATTCTCAGAGCCGTTTGAACCTTTTGAACGGCACCAATGGAGCCGTGCACGTAGATGCTGTGGCGTTGGTGAATGATGGGCTAGAGGTGTGCGTGCCCATAGTCCCACTACTGAGAACTGATTGGCAACAGTTCGTGTTGACACGTGTGGATTCACGAGCCCTCTTATTTACGCTGTGTTAGCTGTACGATCTGTCACTGCTGCCCTCACAATATGACGATCCTATCAGACATCTGTGCTGCGTGGACGCCCAGAACCTCGTCTACAGGTGAGAGAATGTTCACATGACCTCTGATACCAGCACCGTTGCACAACTGCTACAACACGTCCAACTTGTGTGGCAATTCTCCGAAACGACCATCCAGCCTCTCGGAAGGCCACTACGCCCTTTCACACTCGCCCAGTGGGCTATCGGAAACACGAGTTTCCCTCCGTGGCAAGGTTGCCTGCTTGCTCCACACGTTCGTACCACACTAAACTTTCGGGCTGTGAGCATTCCCTATTAAACGGTAGACACAGATGGAGCTCTGATGGCTATGACACTACGCTGTATGTTGGCGGATGACGTTGAAACCATTATCAGTACATCTACTTTACTCAGGTGGCAAATGCCGTCATCGGATCATAGCCGACGTCGTCTTTCCTCCATGCATTGCTGCCTGTGGAGGCTACACTAAGTACTAAAGTTGGTGTTTCGGTATGGGTTGATTCCTAGTACCTCATATATACGAGGGTTGGAACTCAAATAGTGGCAAATATTTATTCATAACCGATACAAAAGAGTTACATGTTTGCACCTGTCACTGTCCTTCAAAGTAGCTACCAGCGTTGCACAGAACCCGTCGCCAACGATGTGGAAGGCGTAGTATACCGTTAGCAGAGCTTGCTCTGCTGATGGTGTGAAAGGAGCGGTCTACTGCCTGTCGAATCTCTGGAACAGTTCTGAAGCGAATGCCACGAAGTGGTTCCTTCATCTTCGGAATCAAATCAAAGCCACAAGGACTTAACTCCGGGGAATATGGTGGATGGTACAGTACTTCCCAGTCCCATCGACCGAACAGAGCAGCCACAGCTAGCGCTGTATGCGCCCGCGCATTGTCGTGCAAAATGATGGGTGGGTTACGCGGAAAGTGTTGCCGCTTCTTTCGCAAAGCTGGCCGCAGGTTATGATCCAAAAACAAACAGTAATACTGTGCATTGACGGTGGCATTCGCTTCAGAACTGTTCTCGAGATTCGACAGGTAGTAGAACAGTCCATTCGCATCATAAAAAAAAACAGGCTCTGCTAAAGGTATACTACGCCTTCCACATCACTGGCAACGGGTTCTGCATAACGCTGGTGACTACATTGAAGGACAGTTCAAATGGTTCAAATGGCTCTGAGCACATGGGACTTGACTTCTGAGGTCATCAGTCCCCTAGAACTTAGAACTACTTAAACCTAACTAACCTAACGACATAACACACACCCATGCCCGAGACAGGATTCGAACCTGCGACCGTAGCGGTCGCGCGGGTCCAGACTGTAGTGCCTAGAACCGCTCGGCCACCCCAGCCGGCTGAAGGACAGTAACAGGTGCAAACATGTAACTCTTTTGTATCGTTTGTGAATAAATAGTTGCCACTATTAAAGTTCCAACCCTTGTATATGACTGAAGGCGTCGACGTAGTTAGCGAAATCCTCGAATATTTCTTGACCGTTGTACTTCTTGAATCAAGACTAGAGTAACATTTGGACAGACACTGGTAACAAAAATTTCGAAAAGTTCTTGACCGATTTACTTCCAATTTGTACACGATTGTTGACAAATATCTCGAAAATTTCGTGACAGATGTACTCCAAATTTTTACACATGCTCTTATTAACATTCGGAAGGGCATAGGCAATATTTTTTGGAACAACAACGTACAGGAATTCTGTTAAAACAACTGTGAGGAAGAAAATACTGAGCTACTCTGTGCTATGAAAGGGTGTACGTGGTGTTTATTTTTCAGTTTCTTTTGAGTGCGATAACAGGGCATTTAAACCATTGGACAATTAGTTTCTCCCCTATGTATTCTTTCTCATTACATATATAACTTTAAACAAAAATTGTATGCGCAACTATTTTGTTTCTTTCCTCGTAGCCGGTTATAAAAGAAAATAGGAAAGTTCTATTCGTGGCTGTGGGCTTATGATTAGAATACTATTACGGAATGTGATCATTCGATACATTGTAGTCTTACTCATTTGCTGATTAAAACTATAGGAAATTCTATTGTTGAAGCTACTACCCTCACATAACCAGCAGCTCGACAGGCCTCTCATACCCCATATACCAATGATTAGAACCGATTTACCGAATTATTTCAAACGATTTCAGTTCCCAATCAACATTTCATAAGCTACAACAATACACAAGGTTCAACGTTCAGGGGATTGCTAAAGGGACATAGAGAGGGGAAGGAGGAGATGAGCAAAGATAGGACGGAAGAAAAGGTCGAGAAAGGTAGTGGGAGAAGGAGACGGATAGAGAGTGTGGGGGGGGGGGGGGCAATGGACAGAGAGAAGGAAGGAGGAGCAGGAGCCGCGGGGGATTAGCCGAGCGGTCTCAGGCGCTGCAGTCATGGACTGTGCGGCTGATCCCGGCGGAGGTTCGAGTCCTCCCTCAGGCATGGGTGTGTGTGTTTGTCCTTAGGATAATTTAAGTAGTGTTTAAGCTTAGGGACTGATGACCTTAGCAGTTAAGTCCCACAAGATTTCACACACATTTGAACATTTTTTTTGAGGAGGAGGAGATACAGAGAGCGGTGAGGAGGTAATCAGGACTTACAGTATACCCAAATCCCATACATATTTAGCATCTGCAAATCATTGAAATGTTCGTTAGTATTCAAAATGAACAAAATCCTGGCAAAGGGATAACAAATTTGCAAGTGGTGTGCACTGATAAGCAGATGATTTAACTTCTACCAAGTATATCTACCTTGTCCTGGTAATGTCTTGCAAAAATCCAAAAACAGCCCAAACAACACATCTACTAAGAGAACCAGCATAGATAAAAGAAAATAATTGTGTATGACGAGCACACCCTACATTTAATTCGCAACGGAAGCATTTCTCGCATAATATAGTAACCTGGATAATGATGAATATGAAAAGTTTAATCACAAGATCAAAATAATTTTATAATGTGGTAATGAGGGACTTACAGTTGTTCACTTTACAACACGATGTGGACCCAGTATGGTAGTCATAATAGTCAAACAAGAATGACAGAATTATTTCAAGCAATACGACTTGAAGTCATTTGAATGATTTACAGCTTGAAATGTTTGAATGTGCATGGTTTAACAACGGTGATTAAACACCTCTTGATAAGACTCTATGTGAAATAGCTTAAGAGACATTCTGTGGAACCAGTCAGAGCGGTACACCAAACAGCGTCCGTCGTCATAACAGTACAACTTCATTGCTTCAAAAGTCGTGCCCCGGTGGCTGACTTAACAGAGCGATCGTACACATGAGACTACACATGAGAGCTGCAGTTTGGAATGTAGGCCTTAAAGACCACGCACACCTCGCAGTGTTTCTATCTCCCATCTGTCGTCTTATAAAGATGATACTGTCCCTTTTACTGCAGAGCATGTGCTCAGCCATGGCTTTGTTTATGAATTGGAGCAGTGAAGGTTATGATTACAGTAAAATGAGGATCCCCTTCTCGGTGAAGAGCACTTCAGTACAACTAAAGAGATGCGTTATTTTATTCCGAACACTAAGTCTTCCCACAGCATCGTTACCACACGAAAGAGTTACAGCAAATGACTGTATGACATATGACTAGTGTAAATTGCTGCCACATAAATCCAATAACGCTTAACAACACTTTTTGAAAAACATTCTGAGCAGTGAAACAAGTTACGCATGCTACAGCTCTCGCTTTTAACAAAATTTAGGCTCGTGACCACAGGTGGGTTCGGCCATTAGATACGTGATCAGCCACTTTGGCCTGTGTCGTCCAACTCTAATAATGCAATAAATCTTAACAGTGGCGTTGCATGGGCGACCGTAATCGACCACGGCCCACAACCGACTATAAAAATGCAATATTTCTTAAGAGTGAGTTTACACGCATGATCATAATCAGCAACTGCTGTCTCCCAACACTAATAATACTGAAATTACTTCACACAAACGGCTATGACCATCTCTTATACGACCATTCACGGTGGCCATCGCCACCTGACTCTAACGAGCACTGACACTGGAGATCCTGCCTTTTAGCCAATCAGTGGTCAGGAATATACTCACTCCTTTATAAGGGTCGGCTTTACTCAGCCAATTGGAACCAACCACACTATCTCCGGCTGGAATGTGTGACCGTAACTCGCCATCATGGCGTCTCCACTTCCTAATAGTCTCAGCAGCACTAGAGCTTGCTGCATATTGCACAGTGTTACTGTTTAGGGAATATTAATGTACTGTAAATGTTACTCATTCACCCATTTTTACAAAACGATAAATTCTCTCAGAGATATCGTATTTTGAAAATTAATTGCCTACAAAATGCTTTATCAATGTCTTTAATTAAACTCATGATATGCTTCCATATTTAGTTATGACATTAATTAAGGTTGATCGACTTCAGTACTATAATGACATAAATAATATTGTTACTTTTTCTAAAAATATTCCGAGTATATTTTATAAATAGTTATCTTAAGTCTATCAGCGCAGTACCATTCATTTTGTGTCTACTGTATCTCCACTTTTCGTTTCTTGATGTTTTATCATCCTGTCTACTCTAACAATCTCATATATTTAAACACAAAATTTAAAGCGTAACTGAGCTCTCATCTTTCGACACCTTGCCGTATTTTATACAAAAAGGAAGTCTCTTTACATACAACACACTAACAGTTTTGACGGGAGTCATCTGGGTTGTGGTACTCCTCGAGGGCGAGATAATACTGGCACTACTGCTAATATTTTTTAATAGGCGTAAGGCCGTGATCCAGAGTATATTTCACCGCCTTACGTTTCGTCTTCAAATGCTGCAGACGTCATCAAAGGTTTTCGCGAGTCAGAAAACAGTTACAGTCTCAAAGGAGCTCAACAAACCGAACTGTTCTATTGCATCCACGCAACCGTCGATTCTTTATCTTATCATAACGCTACCTTACATAGCGGAATCGGGCAGACGTATGTTTTCCTTTAATTTGTAACAACTATCAAAGACTGCACCAGCAGATAACTCAGAAATCATCGTATTGATAAAGTGTTAAAGCAAACTAGACAGGTGTTCTAGTATTTGAGCACTGCAAAGGATTTTCGCCGGCCACTTGTCACAGCAGGAATATATGAAATCCCTAGCACTTGCGGGCAAGTGCACATAGGAACTACAAAAATAAGCAGTAACGCGCAACTTAAGGAACACAAGAGTAACGGTCGCTTCGAAAAGACGAATAAATCACAGTAGCTGATCATGTACTGCTGCCAAGGAACCACCAGATTCGTGTCTCTCCCACAGTGGTTTTTGCACGATCTAATCATTACTTTGCTAGGATGTACACGGAGGCCATAGAAATTGAAGCGAAAAAAAATTAATGGAACAGAAGTTGTGGGCCTTAGTGCTAAGTAAAACAATCAGTGCCAACTCTTCCTACTACTAGCTGCAAAACATAGGCCTTCATACGTCGGTGCAACACCGCTCTCTTAGGCAGAGGTCTAATGACGTCATGAACCGAGCTTAGCAGTTCAGTCAGCTTGCTGAGATTGTCTGAGACTGTAACTGCAATCTCACTAGGTAAACTTTCTTATGAAGTCTCCAGCATTGGAATACGGAACGTTAGGCAGTAAGATAAGCCATGGACCACGGTCTTACGTCCTTGAAAAAAAAATAACAGCAATAAAGCAATCATCGTGCTTGAAAGCCTATATTATGTTGCTAAACGCCTTTATGAGGAGGAAGTGTCAAGAGAAGATACACTTTTGGAAGGCACACAGAAGAAGTGTTCTCATTTACGTAGTTCTCTCACCTTTCTGCTGCGATGCAGAGACACCTCTATAGCATCGAATTTTCGAAGAGTGTAGAAAAACTTCATTTCGGCGGCTGTGCGTCGATCTTCGATTGCAGAGTCAGCGCTGCTCCGGAAGCTCCTCCATCACAAGTGACAGGACATGGCTGCTGTGACCTGTAAGTTAATGGAGTTTACCTTATGCTCAGTAATAAGCTGTGATGTTATATTTAGGATAAATCGATTGTTAAACTACCACACCATGGAAGTAGATTCTGCAGCATTACACAGAAGCAACAAATAAACTGATATGGGCATGCGTATTCAAATACAGAAATATGTAAACAGGCAGAATGCGACGCTGCGGTCGGCAATGCCTATATTACACCAAAAGTGCCTGGAGCAATTGTTAGATTCGTTGCTACAATGGCAGGTTATCAAGATTTAACTGAGACTGAACGCTGTGCTGTAGTCGACGCACGAGCGATGGGACACAGCATCTCCGAGGTAGCGATGAAGTGGGGATTTTCCCGTATGACCATTTCACGAGTGTACCATGAATATCAGGAATCCGGTGAAAGATCAAATCTCCGACATCGCTGCAGCCGGAAAAAGATCCTGCAAGAACGGAACCAACGACACCTCAAGAGAATTCCTCAACACGACAGAAGTGCCTTCCGCAAATTACTGCAGATTTCAGTGCTGGCCATCAACAAGTGTCAAGTTGCGAACCGTTCTACGAAACATTATCGAAATGGGCTTTCGGAGCAGAAGGCCCACAAGTGTACCCTTTATGACTGCAGGACAGAAAGCTTTACGCCTTGCCAGGGCTCGTCAACACCGACATTAGACTGTTGATGACTGAAAACAAGTTGCCTGATCGGATGAGTCTCGTTTCAAACTGTATTGAGCGGATGGGCGTCTACGGGTATGGTGACAACCTCATGAATCCATGGATGCTGCATTTCACGCAAGAGACTGTTCAAGCTGGTGGAGGCTTTGTAATGGTGTGGGGCCTGCGCATTTGGAGTGATATGGGACCCCTGATACGTCTAGACACGACTCTGACAGGTGCCACGGACATAAGCACCCTGTCAAATAGGTACCCCACTTACACATTACCATAAGTGGTAACTTCAATCTACCCTCGATATGCTGGAAAAATTATACGTTTGAAGCCGGCGGCAGGCATAAATAGTCATCCGAAATTGTACTGAATGCTTTCTCAGACAATTATTTTGAACTATTAGTTCATGAGCCCACTCGAAGCGTAAACGGTTGCGAAAGCGTACTTGACATCTTAGCAGCAAATAATCGTGGATAAATAGGGAGTATAATGACGGATACAGTTATTAGCGGCCACAAGGCAATTGCTGCTAGGCTGAATACTGTAACACCCCCAACCATCAAAAAGAAACGTTAAGTACATCTATTAAGAAAGCTGATAAAAACGTTCTTATCGCCTTTTTAAGAGACAGTCTCCACTCATTATGTTCTCATTACGTAAGCGTAGAAATGTGTGGAATAATTTCGAAGAGATAGTATCGACAGCAATTGATATATACCACATTAATTCGTAAGTGATGGTACTGATCTCCCATGGTACACAAAACGGGTCAGATCGCTGTTGAAGAAGCAACGAAAAAAGCATGTCAAATTTGAAAGAACGCAAAATCCCCAAGACTGGGTAAGTTTTGTAGAAGTTCGAAATATAGCGCGTACTTCAATGCCAGATACTTTTAATAACTTCCGTAATGAAACTCTGTATCGAAATCTGGTAGAAAACCCAAGGAGATTCTGGTCATACATAAAGCACACCAGTGGCAAGACGCATTCGATTCCTTCACTTCACGATAACAACGGTGAAATCACTGATGACAGTGCCATTAAAGTAGAGTTATTAAACACGGTGTTCCGAAACTCCTTCACCAAAGAAGACGAAGTAAATATTCCTGAATTCCAATCAAGAACAACTGCCAAGATGAGAAACATAGAAGTAGATATCCTCGGTGTAACAAAGCAGCTTAAATCACTTAATAAAGGCAAGGCCTCCGGTCCAGATTGTATACCAGTCAGGTTCCTCTTAGAGTATGCTCATCCAATAGCTCGATATTTAGCAGTTATATACAACCACTCGCTCACAGAAAGATCCGTACCTAAACACTGGAAAATTGCTCAAGTCACACCAATACCCAATAAGGGATGTATGAGGAATCCGTGGCAAAACAGGCCCATATCACTAACGCCGATTTTCAATAGGGTTTTGGACATATATTGTATTCGAACATTATGAAGTACCTTGAATAAAATGATTTATTGACACGTAGCCAGCACGGATTCAGAAAATATCGTTCTGGCGAAACACAACTAGCTCTTTATATTTATGAAGTAATGCGTGCTGTCGACCCGGGATGTCAAATTGATTCCATATTTTTAGATTTCCAGAAGGCTTTCGACACCGTTCCTCAAAAGCATCTTCTAAACAAATTGCGTGCTAATGGAAAATCGCCTCAGCTGTGCGACTGGATTCATGATTTCCTGGCAGAGAGGTCACAGTTCGTTGTAATAGACGGAAAGTCGTCGGGTGAAACAGAAGTAATATCCGACGTTCCCCAAGGAAGTGTTGTAGGTCCTCCAATATTCCTGATCTATATTAATGACATGGGAGACCATCTGAGTTGCAGTCTTAGATTGTTCAGATTATGCTGGCATTTACCGTCTTGTAAAGTCATCAGGTGACCAAAACGAATTGCAAAACGATTTAGATAAGATATATGTATGGTGCTAGCAGTGGCAGTTTACCCTGAATAAAGAAAAGTGTGAAGTTATTCACGTGAATACTAAAAGAAATCCACTAAAATTCGATTACGCGATAAGTCACACAAATTTTAAGGCTGTAAATTCAACTATATACTTAGAGATTATAATTACAAATAACCTAAATTCGTACGATCCGATACATAATATTGTGGGTAGAGCAAACCAAAGACTGCGATTCATTGGCAGAACACTTAGAAGGTGCAACAGATCTACTAAAAAACTGCTTACATCACGCTTGTCCGCCCTATTCTGGAGTATTGCTATGCGGTGTGGGATCTGGATCAAGTGAGACTGATGGATCACATCGAGAAAGTACAAAGAAGGACAGCTCGTTTTGTATTATCGCGAAATAGTGGAGATAGTGCCATAGACATGATACGTGAACTGTAGTGGCAAACACTAAAACAAAGGCGTTTTTCGTTGCGACGGGATCTTCTCATGAAATTTCAATGAGCAGTTTTCTACTCCGATTGCAAAAACATTCTGTTGACACCCACCTACATAGGGAGAAATGATCATGGGGATTAAATAAGAGAAATCAGGGCTCTCACAGAAAAATTTAAGTGCTTGTTTTTCTCGCGCGCCGTTCGAGAGTGGAACGGTAGAGAGACAGCTTGAAGGTGGTGCATTGAACCCTCTGCCAGGCACTATATTGTATATAGCAGAGTAATCACGTGGATGTAGATGTAGATGTAGATGTCTGATCACCTGAATCCGTCATGTACATTGTGCTTTCCAAAGAACTTGGACAATTCCATCAGGACAATGCGACACCCTACAGATCCGGAACTGCTACAGAGTGGCTCCAGGAACACTTTTCTGAGTTTAAACACTTCCGCCGGCCACCAGGCTTCTCAGACATGATCATTATTCAAAATATCTGGGATACCTCGCACATGCTGTTCAGAACAGGTCTCCACCCCCTCGTAGTCTTTCGGATTTATGGGCAGCTCTGCAGGATTCATGGTGTCAGTTCCCTCCAGCTCTACATCAGGCATTAATTGAGTCCATGCCACGTAATGTTGCGGCATTTCTGCGTGCTCGCGGGGACCCTACACGATATTAGGCAGGTGTACCAGTTTCTTTGGCTCTTCAGTGTAGACATTCGATAGATAGCAAAAGAAGAGAGTAACTTTCTTACCTTCAGATAGGGGTCATACTGTTACTAATAGGTCTGACAGGGTTCTATTTAAGAGTGAAATAGATATGCTTGCCACAGAAAAAAACTATGAGGTTCCACCTTCTAGAATACGAATGGAAGATATTGTTGTTGACATCGAAGTTGAACTCTGTTTTTTTTTGTTTTTGTTTTTTTTGTTATCTGTACCACGTGCAGAATAGCCAGGATCTTGCTTAGGAGCAAATGAGCTGGCAGTAACTTTACGAAAGGCTAGTAGAAAGATCTCCGATATTTAAATTCTTGTAATGATATTCTAATTCTGCCAGAAGGTATAGGTAATGTTACAGTGATGATAATGAAAAAAGAAGACTACCGGAAGAGAACTGGGGACTTATTAGATCCAAGAAGATACAGAGAACTCAAGGGACAAGCCAGAAATACTGTTCTTAGGACAGAGAATAAGCTAATATAGACCTCTTCGATTCCCCTCACTGACAGCATAGGTGTCACCAAAGAAGATGTGGTCAATGGAAAATGATGTATGGAAAATTCACAGACATGACATTCAATTGAGATAGATTGTCAGTAGCAGTGACTGTCCGACCTGAGGGGCTACCCAATACTTAGTCTCCTACAGAAATTTATAGGAAAACCTGACACACACACTACAGATTCTGGTCGATTTACTGAATAATTAAAGTCCTTCAGATTTAGTCCAAGTGATGTTACCATCAGTTTTGACACTGTTATCTCTGTTTACTACTGCTGTTAGTGAGTTGATGACATAGTTGGAAAGTATTTTCGGAAAAGATACGGTAGATCTCTTTAAATATTGTCTCACATCAACTTGCTTTCATTGGGACAACAAATTATGTGGGCAAACTAATGGTGTTGCCATGTAGAATCCACTAAGCCCAGTTGTTGCGAATTTTCATGTGTAATCCTCTGAAGAAGCAGCCCTTCGGTCAGCGAAGGAGAAATACCTCATGTTAGTTTCAGTACGTTGATGATACCCACGTTCGATGGCCTCGTGGAGAAATAGAATTGCCAGAACTTTTAAATTTCTTCAATAATAATTCTAATATATACTTCACTATGGAAAAATATAATGAGGGTAAAATTTCATTTTCGGATGTTCAGGTGCTTAGAAAACTTGAAAGAATCTTAGATCATAAAGTCTGCAGCAAATCCACTCACATAGAAAGATATATTCACAGAAATTCCAGTCACCATCCGATGGGAAAGAGAGGAGTTATCACAACACTGGTAGACCCCAGTGTTTGGAGGATGAACTCGATCATTCTAGATCTGCCTTCAGAAGAAGAGACTACTGTGGTAAACAGATGAATGGGGGCCTACATCCTGAAAGATTTAGAGCTTCTAATGAAAAAAGAGCCAACTAATGGGTACGTTTTCCTTCCATTCGTATTTAATATCACAGATCGCACCAGCAGAGACCTTAGAAAACACAGTGTTTTTAAAGTGTTTAACCTAACTAGAAAGGTGTGTCAATATTTGGACGCTGCAAGGACCTATGGCCGCCACTTACCACAACACTATTTTAGAAAATCAGTTTCTCTTGCGGTCAAGTGTAAATAGCAACTAAAAAAAACAACAAGCATTAACGCCCACCTTAAGGAACACAAGAGTAACTGTCCCCTAGACAAGACAAATAAATCAGCTGTAGAAGACCATGCACTGCCACCTGGGGATCACCAAATTCGTTTCTCTGACACAACAGTCTTAGTAACCACTGATCATTACTTTACTAAGATTTACACATACACAAAAGAAATTCAAAAGCCCTAAAATATCTTTGACAAAAAGGAGAAAGAGTGAAATTATACAATGTGGGCCTTAGTGCTAGAAAACGCAAATGGTGCAAACTTTTCTCCACTACAACCTCATAACGTATGTCGGCTATCTCTGCTTTCTTAGGCAGCGATCTGATTACATCAAAAGCTTGCTTGGATGCATAACAGCAATGCGCCTGCTGAGGCTGTTTGAAACTGTAACGGCGTTCTGACTCGTTAAAGCCTCTGATGGCGTCTCCAGCACTGGAAAACACTATGTGATCGAAAGTATCCGGACACGCCCAAAAACATACGTTTTTCATATTAGGTGCATTGTGCTGCCACTTACTGCCAGGTACTCCACATCAGCCACCTCAGTAGTCATTAGACATCTAGAAAGCAGAATGGGGTGCTGCGCGGGACTCACGGACTTCAAAAGTGGTCAGTTGACTGGGTGTCACTTGTGTCATACGTCTGTGCACGAAATTTAACACTCCTAAACATGTTTCAGATATGATAGTGAAGTGGAAACGTGAAGGGACGCGTACAACACAAAAGCGTGCAAGCCGACCTCGCCTGTTGATCGACAGAGACCGCCGACAGTTGAAGACGGTCGTAATGTGTAATAGGCAGACATCCGTCCAGACCATCACACAGGAATTCCATACTGCATCAGAATAAACTGCAAGTACTATGGCAGTTAGGTGGAAGGTGAAATAACTTGCGTTTCATGGTCGAGCAGCTGCTCATTACCCACACATCACGCCGGTAAATGCCAAACGGAAATACGGTAAGCTTTGCCTGCGTTCAAAGGAACAGAGTGCCGACTTACACTACTGCAGTAAAAGCACGGCGTTGGTAGGCCGACAAAGCACGTTTTTCTGGGGAACGGTGAGGCGACATGCCGCGGTCGTATTGTGCAAAACACATTAAGTTGGCGCCGGATGGGAGGCTGGCATGTAGGTATATGGGCCAGCGCTGAGAAGTCGCCGACAGCGCATTTTAGGCCGGGAATACACCAGAAAAATGTTCAAATGTGTGTGAAATCTTATGTGACTTAATTGCTAAGGTCATCAGTCCCTAAGCTTACACACTACTTAATCTAAATTATCCTAAGGACAAACACACACACCCATGCCCGAGGGAGGACTCGAATCTCCTCCGGGACCAGCCGAATACAGCAGAGGATGGGACCTTGTCAGAGAGCAAGCCGCCAAAATAAATGCAAACGTTCTGCGTATTTCCTTGGGACAGGGAAACTGGCATCCAGACGTCCAGACTGTTTCAAAACATGTTTAAGTATGATGCTTTTGGTAAGTTTATGTCCGTTCTTTGGAAACTTAGAAATGGACGCCACAGGGTAGATAACAAGCTGTTTATGGAGGGCTGTGCTTCCACTCTTAATTGAGTTAGCAAAAGACACGGCAGATGTGTGGGAAAGAGGCCACGAAGCAGAATCGTTTTTCCGTTTTCTTCCAATTAACTTTAAATTGTATGATTTGTCAAATCGGTTGGCAGTGCAAAGGCCATTCTCCAAGCTTAGGATACTGGGCTCCAGCTCGTGATTGGCTTGTGCGAAAGAGGGGTAAGTCAAAAAAGAGAAATGTTCTTTTGGAACCGAGCTGAGGAGGAAGCGGTGAGAAAGGAAGAAGGATCACTCTTGTGCAAGTCTTTTGTAGCGGCGCTTTGCTAGTAAAGAACTGCAGGTGTCTACCTAAACCGACTGAGGTGGCGCAGTGGTTAGACACTGGACTCGCAATCGGGAGGACAACGGTTCAATTCCGCGTCCGACCATTCTCATTTAGTTTTTCCGTGATTTCCCTAAATCGCTCCAGGCAAATGCCGGGATGGTTCCTTTCAAAGGGCATGGCCGACTTTCTTACCCGTCCTTCACTAACCCGATGAGACCGATAACCTCGCTGTCTGGTCTCCTTCCCCAAACAACCCAACCCCCCTCCCTCTCTCTACCTGAACGGTGAGACTTGTGTCCTTTGCTAGTGTGCGACTTGGAGCCTGTGCCAATCACCTTCTGATCCGTCAGAGGTACTGCTTATATCATCACGGTCATGAGTGACGCGCGGGCCACGGTGGCCAAGCGGTTCTAGGCGCTTCAGTCTAGAACCGCGCGACTACTACGGTCGCAGGTTCGAATCCTGCCTCGGGCGTGGATGTGTGTGATGTCCTTAGGTTAGTTAGGTTTAAGTAGTTCTAAGTTCTAGGGGACTGATGACCTCAGACGTTAAGTCCCATAGTGCTCAGAGCCATTTGAACGAGTGACGCAGGCGTGTACTTCTTTGTCTTGAGTCGGCTGTCTAAACATTTGACATATTCCGACACGCACAGTCGTGGCACGGAGTGAAATTGGTTTGGCAAACCAGCAAACGGGTCCACCTACACACTGGAATCCATCGAGGTTCCAGAGGCTCATAGGGAAGTACCTGCATCCTGAATTAACAGAACGCGAGACCGGGTACTTGCATTTTTCGGGAACGCGCGTTTAATAACAGATTGCCGCCGTCCATGACTTCATTTGCCCAACGCATCGTGGTGTGCCGCCTTGACCAGCAGGCGGGAAAGGCCATGTCCTATGTGGGCGACAGAAGCGACCGACAGCGCGCGACAGCTTCAGGCGGCAAAGTACAACCGCAGGTATTGTTATGGAAGTGTCCTACATGAGCGACATCTGTGTCACTGCCTGCAAATGGCGACGTTTGAATTCAAACGTGTTTGAATCTTGTCGCTTGTAGCGCGTGCGACAGCGGCAGCCATATTCCAAACTGTACAGGGTTTTGTGAGGCAGCAGACAACATGTCGACGGATTTCACCGAAATTTCAATAGCAGAAGTTAGTAAGAGGCGCTGTTTGTGGGATATAAGACAGAAAAACTACCACAATAGATTCATATGTAACCAAGAATGGGCTGCTAAATAAATGTCCTGTGACGACGGCCTCCCTTCGGGTAGACCGTTCGCCTGGCGCCAGTCTTTTGATTTGACGCCACTTCGGCGACTTGCGCGTCGATGGGGATGAAGCGATGATGATTAGAACAACACAACACCCAGTCCCTGAGCGGAGGAAATCTCCGACCCAGCCGGGAATCGAACCTGGGCCGTTAGGATTGACAGTCCGTCGCGCTGACCACTCAGCTACCGGGGGCGGACAATGGGCGGCTGTGGCCAATGTATTGGGCTCAACAAGTAAGTATTGTTTTTTTCTTTTGCATGTGCGAATATTCATATTTATGTCATTACGATATCCAAAAAAAGTTGGTTTTATAGTTTATGATCGTATATCAGTTACAAGTTCATCTCATTGGAGTTATTTCTTTTCTTATCTGATTTCGTTTTACAGTTGCCAAAAAGCGATTAAATATGTATGAGACTTTTTAAATATTTGATTAGAACTACTGATTAAGACGCATTTTACATTACGATACTTAGTAATGTACATTGGCGTCTGTGATGAAGGTAGAAATTACGTACTTGCTCCACTTAAATTTTCTATATTTTATTTACACAATACACGCAAAAATAGAGTTTAGGGATTTATTTATCGTTAAAATAAAGCTTTTCTGAATATACGCTTCAGTTTTGCCTTTTATAACGATATGTCTGCCGTTCATGAGGTGTGCAAACGTAGACGCCGCGCTCAATATCAGATTTTTTTCATCTTTACAAATCCATGACTCAAAGGGGTTTCCTTTTTTTCATGGCATCTGCTCTACGTTTGCTTTTCTTCTTCTGTATTTTGTAAATACAATGTAAAGACTGGAATGGGAAGTTGTCATGTTCTTAAATATCCCTGAACATTCTGGTATAGTTTTCCGTTCGTTAACTGTTGTAGGCAGTCTCATTAATGTACATGTAATAAAATATTTTATTTTTTCGACAATGTGAAGATGACTGTAATTATGCCACTTAGTATTAGAATATTATGTTATGCATGGATGTTTTGAAATCCAAGTAATACGCAGTAACTTGCCTAATGATGTGTTGTGGTAGCTGCAGTGTATGTGGATTACATTATTCACTGCTGCGTGTGTTGTTCTGATTATATATTTTGAAGCTGTTATGTGTGTATAAGACCTGAATACTGTTGTGATAGGTGACTCAGATTTTGTATTGTATTAATATAATTAAGAAGCCAAAGATTTAGCTGATTACTTTACAATGGTACTTAAAAATTAAGTGGTATATAATTTGTAGAATAACAAGTTTCACTTTTGTCTTATTCTCTATCAATTTTGCTCAAGTGGAAAACAGAAGACATATTCCTTTCGTTTTGGCTAATATTTCCAAGTATACTGCAGTTGTTTTACATATTCCTACTTTCATATTAGTGTAATTAATAGGTCACATAATACAATGAAAAATATAAATCCACAGTCACAAAGATAACTTTTATTACATATTTGCTTATCTGGTTTCAGAAGACGATGCCAAAAACAAATGGAAATCCCTGAGAGACTATTTGTGAAGAGAACTGATGAAGAAACCAATAACATCATCAGTTAACGCAGCTAATGCATGGAGTAGCAAGTGGTGTTATTTCCAGACGTTGATGTATCTGAAGGACATAATGACACCAAGAGAGACTGTAACAAATGTGGCACTTGAATGTCAACAATCACTGTCATCAAATGGTGACAGTGACACTGAAGTGACAGAAAGTGATCTTGGTGAAAGTATAGTCTTCAATGGCCACGTTGATTGTGTTCTGACTGAGGAGTTCCTGCCCAGCACAAAAGACCATAACTCTATGGATACCACATCACCACCTCCATCGTCACTGACACGGTCAGCGAAGAGAAGACAATTTGCTAGTTTTGAGAGAGAACTGCTTGTAATGGAAGCGAAAAAGATCAAAATTTTCAAGTGACAAGGCGAATGTGAAAACAGAAAATTTTTGTTGTTATTTTAAGCAAATTGAACCACTAGAATAAATTAGAAATAATGGAGCAATAATTGATGTACTGAGAAGCAAAATTTCAAATAAAAAATAATAGAAGTAAGTACCTTTTTTGTCTGTAACTATATCTTGTAACCTGCCATTCTGGTTTCAGTGATTCAAGGCTGTGGATAGTAACTACCAGTACAGTTTTTATTAGTGACATGTACCTGCTTTTAAACTGAGTGATTAATTTATATCACTTACCATGATAGTCTTTTTGTTTGCATTTTCATAGATTTGTACAAGCTCCTATTAGGAAGCATCCTCAGAATTTTCTTATTTGCTGTTGAAAGAACAAGACACAGATCAAGATTTATATAACTTCGGTTCAAGTAGTACAGTACATTGTCGATAGATTAAATCTGTTAAGGAAACTGATCTGCAGGGAGACCATGTTGTGATGAGGCAAAAAGGTTGTGGAAATTGGACATGAGTATATTGGGATAACTTTTTGTATATTTCAAGAATAGTGAATGTTTTTGTACTGAGGCCAGATATTTCTACTAGAGGATTGCAGTTTTATGTAACAGGAGCAGGGAATATGCCACATTTTGGATATTCTTTGAAATGTAGAAGGTTTGTTGGTCTGCAGTGAGACCAACAGGTGGTGGTTTTCTGTCATTCATCATGTTCCATAGATTACATCACGGAGGAGAACTATCACGAATGTGGAGCAAATCAAGATATACACTGTTGTTGGTACATGCACTGTATGCACAAGAATCTTTATTCCATTTCTTATTTCTGGATTCTGTGTTTATAGCCACTGGATTACACAGAGCTTTCCTCTCCCCACAAGATACTTTAGTGCCAGGAGTTATCCAGTTTTTATCTTTCCGTTCAGTATTGCCCTTGTTTTATTGTTAAAAAAACGAGATTGGAGTTGTTCCTGGAATATATTTAAGGAAGAGTTAAAGTTACTATTAACGTGCTTTATAAATTTCTCCCTTACATTATTTCCATAACTTCTCACTATGGTGATAGTCGTTGTTAATGGTACAGTGATATAACAGTTTTGGTATAATCAGTGCTTAACTCGCCAGTAAATTTTATTGATAACATTTGAATATCATGGTCAGATAAATGATTGACTATAGGTTTTACAGCTAAATAGCTGAATGTTGTTGGATTTGAAACCAAATCGTCAGTAGCTGTTTCACAGTCTCATTCAACCATGATACAGAGTGACACTGTGGAAAATAACACAATGATGGACATGAACATTCTCATGAATTAAAAGCACTAGCAGTTTTCTTCGTTGATAAATTTGTTTGTGAAGAGATATATTTATGCACTAGTTAGTAATGAAAACATATAAGTATGTATTTAAATGTTTATTCCAAATTTCCATTTTGTACACTATTTAAATATTTACAAAATTCATTTCTGATATTTGTTGCATCTTGATGTGAAGAATTTAACCTCACTGTGCTGCGAATATTTGTTCCCACTCTTGACTCAGTGACTGTGTTACATGGCGAGTCAACACCTTCTTTGTCAATAATAATATTATGCAGAAAAGTTGTTGCTTTCACAATGGCTACTGCATTGTCCACATCCGTTTCTATTGGTTTCAACAAGGTTCTCCATTTTGAGGAGAGAATTCCAAATGAGCATTCAACAACTCTCCTTGCTCTTGAAAACCTTTCACTAAAGACTGCCTTTTCAGCAGTTAAATTTCTACCTGGGTATGGTCTCATTAAGTTTGACCTCAGCAGAAACGCTTCATCTCCAACAAACACAAATGGCCCTTTCATGTTCTAATTTGGCGGGAATGATTCCCCAGGCAAAATTATTTCATTTCATTCAATTTTCCTACGGAATACTTAATTATTGAATACTCCAGCATCACTGTCTCTTCCATATGCACCAACATCAATTACAGAAAATCTATATTTGCCATCCGTTACTGACAGCAGGACTATTGAAAAGTAATTTTTATAATTGAAATATTGACTTCTCGAATTTGGGGAGATGCGAATTCTGATGTGTTCCCCATCTATACTGCCAATGCAATTTGGAAACTGTCATTTTTCCAGAAAGTCCTTTTCAGTATTGGAAAAATACTCTTCTGTTGTTTGTGGCATACGTAATGGTTGGAAATACACTCCTGGAAATGGAAAAAAGAACACATTGACACCGGTGTGTCAGACCCACCATACTTGCTCCGGACACTGCGAGAGGGCTGTACAAGCAATGATGACACGCACGGCACAGCGGACACACCAGGAACCGCGGTGTTGGCCGTCGAATGGCGCTAGCTGCGCAGCATTTGTGCACCGCCGCCGTCAGTGTCAGCCAGTTTGCCGTGGCATACGGAGCTCCATCGCAGTCTTTAACACTGGTAGCATGCCGCGACAGCGTGGACGTGAACCGTATGTGCAGTTGACGGACTTTGAGTGAGGGCGTATAGTGGGCATGCGGGAGGCCGGGTGGACGTACCGCCGAATTGCTCAACACGTGGGGCGTGAGGTCTCCACAGTACATCGATGTTGTCGCCAGTGGTCGGCGGAAGGTGCACGTGCCCGTCGACCTGGGACCGGACCGCAGCGACGCACGGATGCATGCCAAGACCGTAGGATCCTACGCAGTGCCGTAGGGGACTGCACCGCCACTTCCCAGCAAATTAGGGACACTGTTGCTCCTGGGGTATCGGCGAGGACCATTCGCAACCGTCTCCATGAAGCTGGGCTACGGTCCCGCACACCGTTAGGCCGTCTTCCGCTCACGCCCCAACATCGTGCAGCCCGCCTCCAGTGGTGTCGCGACAGGCGTGAATGGAGGGACGAATGGAGACGTGTCGTCTTCAGCGATGAGAGTCGCTTCTGCCTTGGTGCCAATGATGGTCGTATGCGTGTTTGGCGCCGTGTAGGTAAGCGCCACAATCAGGACTGCATACGACCGAGGCACACAGGGCCAACACCCGGCATCATGGTGTGGGGAGCGATCTCCTACACTGGCCGTACACCACTGGTGATCGTCGAGGGGACACTGAATAGTGCACGGTACATCCAAACCGTCATCGAACCCATCGTTCTACCATTCCTAGACCGGCAAGGGAACTTGCTGTTCCAACAGGACAATGCACGTCCGCATGTATCCCGTGCCACCCAACGTACTCTAGAAGGTGTAAGTCAACTACCCTGGCCAGCAAGATCTCCGTATCTGTCCCCCATTGAGCATGTTTGGGACTGGATGAAGCGTCGTCTCACGCGGTCTGCACGTCCAGCACGAACGCTGGTCCAACTGAGGCGCCAGGTGCAAATGGCATGGCAAGCCGTTCCACAGGACTACATCCAGCATCTCTACGATCGTCTCCATGGGAGAATAGCAGCCTGCATTGCTGCGAAAGGTGGATATACACTGTACTAGTGCCGACATTGTGCATGCTCTGTTGCCTGTGTCTATGTGCCTGTGGTTCTGTCAGTGTGATCATGTGATGTATCTGACCCCAGGAATGTGTCAATAAAGTTTCCCCTTCCTGGGACAATGAATTCACGGTGTTCTTATTTCAATTTCCAGGAGTGTATAACCACAGAGCTCTTGATACTTCCTTCACAGTATTTGTCACTGTTGTTTTGCCAACCGTGAAGGAATAGGAGAGCTGGCGAAATGACACTCCCGTTGCATAATACCTGAAGGAAGAATAATTTTTTGTTTGTATACTGTTTTTGCTTCGTAAAAGTAGTATGTCTTAAATTGGAACAGGTAATCTATAATAATAGCTTCCTCTACGGACACCTATTTCCTGTCAGCAAAATGGTAATAAACTAGTATCATAAAGAGAGAAAGATGGGTGACTGGTGAGGTACACCATACAAAAAATAATTTGAAAATGTATTAAGACCTCTCGAAGCGAAGAAACGCTGATGCATATTATACTTTGTACAAAATAAAAGACAGATGACAGCAGTTTCAGCAGAGAAACAAAAACGTTATTCATTAATATGGCAGTAGACAAAGGACATAATGACTCAAAAAGACATACATTCCTTTATAAATGAAAAGTGAAAAAGTAACAAAAAGGGCAGAGGATAGCAAAAGTGATGTAGATCTTGTAGAAATAGCAAGCAGTTTTAACAGATATTTTGTAACTGCAGCAGATGATTTGATAAAGCAAAGTAAGAGAAAGTACTACTAGCTACTGAATCTGTAAACTAGTATCTAGTACAAAACTATCATTTCATAAATCAATGTGAGGATGTAGTGCTCAAAACTAAAAATGTGGAATGTGTATATTAAAGTCAATGGACACAATTAAAGAAATAAAAAGCAAAAATTTTTATGAAGTGTTACAGATAAGCATTTGACGTGGGGAAGGACATATGTACTATGTAAAAAGATAAACACACAATGGAAATTCCTGGATGGAATAATACATAAAAATAGAAGGGAACCACTCATCTATTTATGGCTGATAACTGGAGTGTAGACACACACAAGGGAAAACAGTCTATGCCCCACACCTCAGTCATGTGTAGGTGAATGATTGCCTTTCTTTATCTCATGTAAGGCAAAGACGCAGAGTTTCATGTACAGAACAGTATACACCGTGCATGATAAAGTTCTCAAGACAATGTACAGTGGACCCGTATTCCGACATCTGTACTAGTCAGTTCACATATGAGGAAGTGTACAAGATACATGCTTACAAATATTTAAAACTCAGGAAAGAGCAGTGGGATGTATATAAATAAAAGTCAGAATATTTGTGCAATGAGAGTAAGTGATAAACTACTCCTACATAAAAATGTGGGCCCATGACTACATAAGAGGAAAGGAAAATTATTACATAAGACAGCAAAATCTCAAACTGACAGCGACTTTTCCAGATTAAGTAGGCAAAAGGATTTTTAATTAAGATACCAAATCAGTCAAGGAAGAAAAAGATTGAATTTTTTAACTGATTTAACTTCTGTGGTGTGATAGAAAATGTGGAGTAACCTCATATGTGCCTGTAAAAAATAATCCTCTTTTCTTCATTATATATAAATTGTAAAGTAACATGGTAAATGCAGTCAGAACAGAGATGTTCATCTGTCTTAATCTGTGTGCCTATAAACTTGTATAACACATCCTATACTCTCAACAGAAAATTGTAAGCTAGCGTCCACAGGCAAAGAATAATTAACGTTTATGACAGTCACACTAGCAAAGAATAGTTTGGTGCCTTGCACTATGAATTTATCAAATATGTAACCATTTTGCCATCAATTCGTAGAACATTCTTTATTGTCGACGTTAATTTACACAACATAATGTCCGCTATCACTGATTGGAAAGAAGTAAATTAGTAAAAAAACGAAAAACAAAAATCCAATGCTACACAGCTCATGTTACATTTTGAAAGCACATACTATAATATGGTAGTAACTTACCTTAGCGCAATTATCAGCCTTTCTTCCATGCTTATTGGCCGCTGAAAGTTGGTGGTTGCATGCGAAATACACATTTTTAAACCACTGACGAGATAATCGAAGGTATGTATGTTCATTCTCGTATATTCAAAAAATTTGTTTGGTGATCGTCGCAACTCACGACATAAATGATGCAATTCGCCATAGAGACACCTCGTTTTGTAGATTTCATGTACAGCGCTTCTTTGACGTCTTAATTTCCTAATTACAATTAATTTTGCTACTGTACTTTCGAGCAACAACATCATTGTACGATTTGTGGGGGACATCTTTCGGAAATAGCTGATCGGAGCTTGCGGTAGTTTATCGCTCGCACGCAGGAAGTAGTGAAGTAGTGAGTTGAAGCAGGAATGTCGCGAATCCGGCTGTCGCGCGCTGTCGGTCGCTTCTGTCGCTCACGTAGGACACGGCCTAAAGTGTTCACAGCTGCGACGTAACGCTACAATATATATTTCTCAGCACCCTGTTCTTTCAAACCGTAATTTTCTTTTTTTTTTGTATGGTAGAATATAGATGCTTGGTGGTGGCGTAGTTTGGTGCCATAACCTGGATTTACGTATATGAAGTCAGAAAGAGCGATTAGTGTTCTGGTTAGTGTCGTGTGTCGATCCCCAGGAGATCACTTTGTCCACCATAGATCCCATGTTGGTAAGGCGTTTGTTAAATAAAAATGTTTGTGTGATGTTTCTTTAATAATTTTGTTATCTTGTCATGTTTAAGATGAATAAATGGAATATCAATTAGACTACAACTTCTCCCTGAGTTCTAATTAACAGTTCCTTCCCATTTTATTATTGCAGTCTAGATCCGAAACGTAAGGAGTAACTTTTCACTTGGTGTCCACTGCGTGGATCTTTCACTTCATTAACGATAATCTTCTTTCAGTCGGCGAACCGCTGCCAGGATCTCGGCCCTTGTAACTTATGTGATGCTGTCAGTTTGTGTACTTGCCGATCAGGTGCGCATTATTAAGAAAAACATGGTTCATTAGTATGCTGTAGATATGTAATACTCTGATTCTGTTGTTTATATGTTTACTTGTTTTATTTTTAGTGCATTTGTGTCAGCGACGTCTGTGTCATTTGTCGAACGAATTCTTATCGTTGCTAACGGCGTTGTCGTGTTATTTTTGTGGTGTTTACTATTGTATTTGCTTTGTATTTGGTTGTTTTTGATTCTGAATCTCATGTACTACTGTCATTATACTGCGCATATCTTGTTAGTTAAATAATAGGTTGTCCACGTGTTGCATGGATAAGTAATGTTGTTGTTGATAGAGAATTTGAATGATAACGAGAGGCAGGGCTAGACAAGTAGACTGGGAGCGGGAAAATAAGGCATACGTCATGTAGGAAGAGCGCAACGAAACGGTTGAGGCACAGTTTGACGTAGGGAGGCGTTGCTGTTGAACGGAATTAGCAACAACGAGGTCGCATAACAAGGAAATCAGGGGACAGACAATGCTAGATCGCGTGTGGTAGAAGATGTGAGCGGACCACAACATATCGAGGCAGATGCGCTTGATAGAAATCCGACAGGGAAGACAGGGCAGAATCAGAACGCAATGATGCGGAAACAACATCGCAGGATTCATGTATGAGTTCGAAAGATCACGATACTGTGGGAAAGGAAGAGGACTTCAATATAGTGGCATTTTTAATGGAAATGGAGAAGAAACTTGATAGACTAAAGGGAATGGAGGCTGGACTAAAAGGGATGGAGGTGAAAATTAACGAGACGAGGATGGGCATAAAAAATATCGATGCTCAGGTAAATCAGACGCGGGAGGAACACAAGTCATGGGCAAATGAACTCCAAGAAGACCTACGGAAAGTAAACACCAAGGCAATGAATGGTTTAAAGATTGCACATGATCCTAAGAAGACAGTAGAGAGTGCCAAGACAGTTGCAAGTTTGTCAAGACGAGTAGCAGCTGAAGCATCGAAAGCGAGTAAACGCATAGGATTGCAAGGACGAGGGGCGGTCATCAATTTGAAATGGCTCTGAGCACTGTGGGACTTAACATCTGTGGTCATCAGTCCCCGAGAACTTAGAACTACTTAAACCTAACTAACCTAAGGACATCATACACATCCATGCCCGAGACAGGATTCGAACCTGCGACCGTAGCAGTCGCGCAGTTCCGGAATGAGCGCCTAGAACCGCTAGACCACCGCGGCCGGCTCATCAATTTGAACAAGAAGGTCTAAAGGGTAGAAAAGCGACAAAATGACGCGGAGCAGCGCATCGACACAAAAATACGTGAAGCCACGGATTTTCATGCGACAACGGCCATGGCCATCTGAGCTACGCAAATTAGGGACAGATTCGGAGGTAACAACTGCAACTCCTGTGAGCGAGACTGAAGAGGTCCGTACTCTCCTTTCGTTCAAAGCGCAACAGGACGCGATCAACACGCGCATAGAGAAGAAATTGGAGGAGGAGCTAAGGAAAAAATTCAAATGCGGCCAAGCGCGAACGCAACAGCACCTGAAACAAATTCAGTTGGGACGGATAACTGTATACTGCTAGCGGCAAGCAGAGGATATGGTGAGATGAACGTCGCATTTTCTCGAAGCCGAGGAGGGAGCACAAATGAGGGGACGTCGAACGAGGACCTCCCAAGGTCATATATTTCCCTAAGGACGGAATTTGTCGATGAAATGCCACTTGATTTTCAGCATTTCCTCCAAGTCCGAAAATTCGAAATTTTCCAAGGTGAGGGTAATTTTACTCACCCACGGACTTGGATGTCACAATTTGACCTTCCTTTACCTCCAACTTGGCCATTAAATTACAAGCTCGACTTTATTTGCGTACACTTACAAGGGTAAGTTGCGGAGAAAATACGCGGGACATCAGCAACGTGTAGAAGTTACCAGGAGTTCAAGGACAGCTTCCTAAATATCTACTGGTCCAAGGAGACGCAAGAGCGCATAAAATACGAGATGATTGCTGGGAAATATTTCGAGAGTTCAGGCAACAAAAGCCCCGTCAAGTTCCTTGATGCAATGATTGACAATAACCAATATCTTGACGTACCATGTTCTACCGGTGAAATCATTCGTCATTGTTACACCAAACTTCCGTCAGAATATCAACAAGTATTAGCTGGCATGTGTTTGTGGAGCTCAACACTTTCTGTAACACACTTTACGAATTAGAGTACGCATTCCGAGCAGAGAGCATCAGAGAACAAAGCAATGGATGGCGAAGCCATGGCTCCAGTTTCAATGACAACAGAAGATGGGAGCAATTGAACAACGGAGGAAACGGAAACGGAGCTCAGATCGAGGAAATTGAGATTTGCGGGCCGAACCCAGTTCGAAGTGTGCAAGCAAATGAAAACCAACGTCAATGACTAGTTAAGAATGCAGAAGAGGCACAAAACGCATCTGCAACTAAATTCGGACCCAGCCTCATCAATGTTATTAGATACGACGATGTTGAAAAAACGTTGCTGGAAGAAAGAGTGGAGTTCACTCAAAATGACGTGCATCCAATTGTTATGGTAACGATAGGAGGGAAGGGAGTTAGATCAATCCTGGATAGTGGTAGTGATAGTGGTAGGCCATTGCGGAAGAGACTTAGAGACAATGTAAGGGACTGCAAGACTGGGCGGAACTATCGGTAAAGAAACTAGGAATAAAAGGAGCAATAGTAGGGAAGGCAACTGAATTAAACATGCAGACAAGGGTAGAGCTACTTTGTCAAGATCACCTGCTGGTGGGCAACTTCTTGATCGTCCCAAAACTGACAACTGTGTTGATTGTCGGAACTGATTTTCTACGCGAGTACAATGCAGTACTGGACCTAGGACGTGGTACAGCGACATTAAATAAGGATAAAAGCATCATGCTTCGTTTCATTGATCGGGCAATACGAGCGCAAATCCCGGCGAGGTGCCTTAAGATCTGCACAGGTTCAGATGACTGGCATTTAGTGAAGGAGAAAGCAGTGCCGAGAGATGACAGGGATTACTACTATGACCGAGAGGACACCGAGGACGACGTCCGTCATGCGATACAATAGCGAATTTGTGGTATTGACAATATTACCGAAGAGGAGAGGGCGGAACTGCAGATTGTGCTACTAAACAACATGGAAGTGTTCCGACCTAAGACAGGAACGATCAGTAATTTCCAGCATGTGTTCCGTCTCAAACAACATCAGAAGTTCTTCGTCCCACCTTATCCCATTCCAATCGCATACAGAGAGAGAGTCCGAACAGAAGTATGGAGGATGCTGCAAGAAGGGGTCATTGAAACCAGTGTGTCCACATACTGTAATGCATTGTGAGTAGTTGAAAAGAAAGATGGATCGATACGTGTGGTGCTTGATTCGAGGCAGATCAACTCAATAATCTTGCGGGAAACAGAATGCCTGGAGAAGCTGGAAGATCTCTTGCAAGGATTTCATGGTGTCAAAGAGTTTTCGTCCATTGACCTCCGTTCAAGTTTCTGGCAAATTGAGTTACACCCTTCGTGTCGTCTATACACGGCTTTCCTAGTTGAAGGACACTGTTATCAGTTCCGGCGATTGCCCTTTGGCCTCAGTGTATCGTCCGCAGCATTTATCAGGGGGCTGAACGGAATTTTTTCAGAGAGTCTGAAGAACGACATCACGTCTTACGTTGATGATATCCTCGCCACAAAGCCCTCTTGGGACGAACACAACAAGGTCCTTGGTGAACTACTAGGAACACTAAGGCAACATGGCGTCACAATTAATTAAAAAATAACCATGTTTCGGAACGAGAAAGGTGGATTTTCTTGGGCACGTAATTTCAGCAGAAGGAATTGTACCTAATACGGAAGAACTTGAAGCCATAGCACAATTCCCGAGACCACGGACCAGGAAGGACCTCAGAGGGTTCCTGAGCGTCGTAAATTTATGTAAGAAATTCGTTAGAACGGAAGGGAATGGTGCAGCAAGGCTTTGTGCCTTAACAGGAAAGAAGACACCGTGGCTATGGGACGAGGCAGCGGATCATGAATTCATTTCACTAAAAATGGCTCTTGTGGAGGCACCCATCCTATCTCACCCTGACCGAACAGCAGATGTTTGCATGTGGACTGATGCAGGGAAAACAGGTCTTGGCGTAGTAATACTTCAGCAAATTATGGAAGAGGGGCATTAGTAAACAGGGCAATAGCATTTGGGAGCCGATTCCTTACAAAATACGAAAGGAATTATTTAGTAACTGAGTTGGAGGCACTGGCTATCGTGTGGGCTTTCAAAAAATTCAAATATTTCCTGCTTCGACACAAGACCCATGTCTTTACAGAACACAGAGCGTTGGAATTTTTGCTGTCGGCAAATTGGTACACGGCAGGCTGACACGGTGGATTTTATTCCAACAGCAATTTGACTTCTGCATCACACATGTGCCAGGAAAAACAAATGTGATTGCGGACGCACTTTCACGTTCACCGATTGGGAGACCAGATGAAAAGGGAGAAGATGCTGAGGATAGTCACTCTAGTCTATTCTATCTGTGGGGATTCGCTTTCGAGAACTTCATGACCGCATCATTACGTGATATAAGAAGAGAGCAGGATAAAGCTCCGGAACTGAAGCACCTGAAAGAACGTTGGTAGGACCACCAGGAAGTCGAATTACGAATGTTCTACCTTGTAAGGAAGGGGATTTTATTCCACATACGTAACGCTACCAGCACGATATGGAGCCTTTGTATATCAGTCAATAAGTTAATCTGGTACACACACTTAAGTTATTGTCACTTCGACCATCGGAAACGCTTCCTTAAATTGAAGGACCTGTGTCATCTTAAACATATGGAAAGACGCATAAGGAAGGCTCTATCAGGTTGCAAGACCTGTCAGAAGGCAAAACCTGACAGCCAGACAATGAAGGCACCCCTCCATCCAGTCATTCGAAAAAAACAACGACACATGGCGGCCGCGCACTTAATGGGACCGCTCCCGGTCACTCGGCGTGGTTTCCGATACATTTTAGAAGTCGTTCAATCGACATCGAAGTTTGCTACATTCACTCCATAACGACGAGCCACAGCAGTCACTGTTCGCAAAGCGTTAACGAAAAACTTACTAGCACAAGTAGGCAGGGTGGACAAAAATATTACAGATAACGGGGTGCAGTTCAGGCCAAAACGATGGAAGGACACTCTGGAGACATATAGGATGGCAACCATCTACATAATTATCGGGACATCAACTCAGATTGAACCCCGCCGAACGATGGATGAAGGACCTGGGAAATCCGTGTGGTATCTACTGTCATCGACAGCACAGCACATGGGACATGACGCTGCGGGATTTCCAAAATGTTGTGAGTGAACTTCCACATGGTTCAACTCTCTTGACACCGATAACTGTGTTGAAGAACAGAAACCCAGCAGAGAAAGTACGGGAACCAGTGGAATTTCTCCGGCGGAAACAGTTTCCGCACTGAGAGATAATCGGTATGGCGCTGCAAAGGATTCGGGAAGCTGGTAGGAGAAGGTTCAAATGGCTCTGAGCACTATTGGACTTAACGTCTGAGGTCATCAGTCCCCTAGAACTTAGAACTACTTAAACCTAACTAAACTAAGGATATGACACACAGCCATGCCCGAGTCAGGATTCGAACCTGCGACCGTAGGAAGGAGCGAGAAGATAAGAAGGCTCGGGTCCGTGAATTTCGCGTTGGACAGAAGGTTCTCGTCAAATCGTTTAGGCTCTCAAAGAAACAGAAGAGACAGTTGAAAGGTCTCTGTTGGATTCCTTTCATGTTAATTTCTTAAATCTGTTGTCATTTACGGCATAAATTCCTCTTCTAAATTAACTGTGGTGTCTCTGACTATCTGGGAGGAGACTGAGCAGTGAAACGTATTACTTTTACACATAAACAAGAACGATCTGTCACACTACTACACTTTAAAACAGTTTATATGTAATTCATGTCACACAGTCTCATACGGAACCTACATCCGCTTTCCTTTATATACTGTATATGATAAGATAGTGTCATCCCCCTTCCCTTCTGTGTGAGAGGATGAATGAGCAAATGTATTTCTAGTTGCATGCTTGATGGTAGCAGACAAGCCTGTCTGCTAGAGAACAGCAGGACCAACGTCGGAACAGGTAGCTATGCTTTCTAAAAGCGGAGATGTTTCTATTCTTAGTATGGTCCTGTCCGTCCCTTGTCATGTTGGTATAGGAAGCTGCCCCTCTGGTCACTTCTGTTTGTATCTGTTAAGCGCGTTCGGTAGGGGCCCAGGTCAGTCTGTCCGCGGCGAGCTTCTGAAGTGGTAAGATCTCCGGCTAAGCACGTGTCTGCTAAGTCCGTCGGACAATGGATTTCTTAAGTTCAGCCTAACTGAAAATTTAATCACCTTTATTTCTGGTTTAGCTCTAAAATATCTAATGTTATCTTAAATTGTAACGCAGTGTAATTCGAGTGAAGTTCAGAATGTCTTCCGGTAGTTGCTTTGTCACTACTTTGTGAGTAAAGTGGAACCACATGTTGATCAGTAACTCTAACTAAGATCATCAATCTTAAATGCGAATGTGCGTGAGATTATAACGTCTCGTCTTGACAATATTTTTCAATATAGCAGCTTTTATTTATGTTCAACCCACGTGGGGAGTACTTTGTGAGGCCAGTACCACGTGCTCATACAATTGTTTGACCCGTCAGGTTAATATATATATATCACTGGTTATCATAAGATGAGTACTAAAAGATTATAATTAATGTTAGTCTGGTTGGGAATTTGGTAAGCTAGACTGGATACCTGGTGAAACAGTTGCGCAGTAATGCAAGGTTAACTTCCTCAGATAGCTCACAGCTTTTAACCCACTCTTATGGTCTTGAATATTAGCACCGCTTTCAGAACAAATTAATGCAACAACATTACACAGTGCCAAAAGTTCTTCAATGTGAATAATGGACCGCTTCGGATACGCCATATCGCGCAAGAGAATGCGTATCAGCTGGAGTTCCTCAGATCTGGAAGATCGGCAGGAGTGCATCTCATATAGCACATTAAATACTTTATTGAATAAAGCTAGCGGTCACGACAGCAGCAGTTACAGCAGGAGGAAGGTGTAGAGAAGAACATAGAAAGGGGGACATACGATGGCAATTTTCTTATTCTGAACAAGCCACAGTTAATGCTCAGGGCCAGCTGAACATAAGCATTGTAGCATAAGTTTGTATAGTTATAATAATTTTAAAGATAACGATCATTTCTTTAGATCTTTTGTGATTCACCAGGGTAATTAGCATAGAAACTTCTCCCATTACTGCTAGGTGTAAGAGTTGCATTGTTAAAATTTTACTGTACAAGTATTTCTTCGTAACATGTAGCAAGTTTTTAAATGTACAGTTGGTCATCCCAGAGCTGAATCAATTACAGTTGTTGAGAGTAGGGGTTTGCCGATTTAACGATGTAAACTTGGATGTTTATTTGTGTCCTATTTCGCGTGAGTAATATGTTATCTTAGCAGTTCTGCAGTTTGCACGGAACGACTGAATCAGGTGTCACAACAACAATAGAATCTTATATGTTTGAGTACAAAAAAAAAAAAAAAAGAGCTCGAGTATTGGGGACGGAATTCTTCTTGTAACATGTTAGAGATCAGTTACAATCATATTTCTTCTGTTCATTGCGTATGAATCGCAGTACACGCCCTTGAACGACCCGGCATATAATTCATAGTATTTTGTGTGAGAGGGGCGTCGTTGAGATAGGTTTGCGAGATTCTTGGAGGTATTTTGTAGGATGGTCGTGTAATGTCCGCGCAAAATGCGTGTTGACGTTCTTGTGTGTTTTGCTGTGGTTTGTGACTAGTGCCCAGTGCAATGTGTCTTCATTGCGGGCTGTTTATTGTTATCGCCAGTGGCGCAGTGTATTTGTGGTGCGTTTTTGTTTGTGGATGCCGCCTTTGGTGCGATGTTTCTCACGAATTGGATATTTTATTCCAGTGTGGTTACACAGATGAGCTATCGTGTCTAAGGCGGTTGTAGTTCACTATGATTTTTCGCTTGTGGCTTTCGCATGTGGTTTCTTCACTATTGTGTGATGATATTCGTATGGGCTTTCGCGAGTAAGTTCGCAAGCGCCTGAGTGGTTGATCTTGGGCGATTGTTTGTACTATGTGATGTGAGCGCGGAATGTGCAAGTCACATTGGTATGTTTATACAGAGTGAGCGAGGCACAGATTAATTTGTGAGAAAGAGAAGAACGGAAGATGTGTAGCTTGATAGTCAATTGTCGTTAATATCTTGTGCTTTATGTTTGTTTCAGGAGCTGGAGTAGAAAATGTTGTACACCAACCTGAGAAAAATTTGTTTCAGTTTCCGCAAAAACAATAAAAAAAGAAAAAGAGAGAAGAGCGAGAGAGAGAGAGAGAGAGAGAGAGAGAGAGAGAGAGAATTTCGTAGCAGATTGGTGACATCAGTTCTCATCCAGATTGATGCCATACACCAGCTTAGTGCCACTTTAACGTCCACAAGAATGGGAGTATATTAATTTGTATATATTTAGCAGTAATTGGGTTGCACGAATAAGTAATAGACTTAGATGGATTGAGTATGACTGAAGTGAATGTGTACTCTAAGCCAGCTTAGTATTTTTTGTGCATGAAAGGTTACGGGAAATTAACAGTACTCTATCATACCGTACAACACCTCACAACTACTTAAGATTATAAAGAAATGTAATCATTTAAAATTATCACTGTAATAATATCAAATTATTTATGTAATAGAATAGGATTATATATTAGGCATTGTCAAACCGTTTATTCTTTTATTCCTGGAGTAATCTTTCATTATAATTCATTGTATTTATGTTGTAAACACATTTATACAAACACGGCACTGAATCTCCTTGTAAGGATTGTGCAGACTATTTGCAGCTGAGTTGATGGGGATGTGCCAGGCGTTTAGGAGAGGTTACTGACCTGCGGAACGGCGGCATCGACTGAAGCAGCTTTGGAGAGGGGCCGTCGCTCATGCTGGACGGTCAAGGCCACAGGGCGCTCCTGCGAGGAGGGCAGACACTGAAGGTGGTGGCCGACTTAGCGACCGGCGGGCCGCTGGTAGACATTATGTCATCGGCTGTGTGAATATGGGTCCAAAGCGCGCGAGCCCCTTCGGGCCTACATCTGTCAACAGGGGCCTGGCGTGGGCGCCAACGGAGCACTTTCACTGCCGGTACCACTACAAGGTCCCGAGGGACCCACCCAATGAATGGAAGCCCGAGACAGGAGCCAGCAGCACGCACTTGAGGTCCGCTGATTGAAGGTATTACGTGTCTGGAGACATGAACGACGGCGACAGCGGGAGGTGATTCACCTCAAACCTGGTGTCCAAATGCTGCAAGAGTCTTCCCATGAATGTCTTCAACAGCGGCCATGGATTGCCAACCACCACGTCATCCAAGACGGTCAGTAAACGAGACGCCGATGATTGCCGCCAGAGACAAGGTCCTGCCACACAGCGGGGCTGCCTGTACTGTACATGCCAAAAAAAACTGTAACCCACCTTGACTAACTCATCCCACATAGCTGCCACATCCAACCTGTTGTCTGACATGTGTAGTGCGGTTTTTGGTGTGCCAATTGTAAATTTATAAAAAATGTTTTGGGCTCCCTGAAGACCTTTTGAGAAGGGAGCTATAGGAAGCTTTGTTCTGATTGTTGTTTTATGTATGTTTCTCTTTTTATTTTTACATGTCTGATATGTGCCTTACGGTTTCCGTCTTACACATTCATATGTTTACTCTATGTTTTATTATCAAGATTTATTTTTGTTAATGGACTCATGCATTATTTTGGCATTTGGTGTAAAGTTTCACTTGTTTTATGACACTCATATGTTGTTTGGTTGTGTTGACACTTATATCTTTACATTTAAGCGGCAGATTTACACATTTTAGATAAATGAGAAGCATGGATAACTCGCAAAATTTAACCTAGTAACAGTTTCTTTTTGGATGAATGTGAGAGCGTGTGTAATCAATATTCTGTCAAGGAATGAATGTAGCCATGTCTATAATTGGGCAGGGGTAGTAATTTTTCCAAGGGGCAGAGAATCCTCAAGACCACAATATTATATTCAAGTAAGGGAATAACCTTCACTGACCCCAATTTCAGGATGATTGAGTTAGATAAATGTCAGCATGGCCGTGTAACCGTTTAATAATTGTTATATAAATCTGGGTCTTCGGGAATATGACCTGATGGTATGCTCATCACACTTTATTTCACATTTATTTTTGTGGGCATGCATCAGAGAGGGTATGGATGACCCCTGGTTGAATGTGGTTAAGACAGTGTATAACACTGTGCTGGGATTTATGGTGCAGAGAGATAGATTCATGTTCATTTCTTTGATAATGGCCGGCCGCGGTGGTCTAGCGGTTCTGGCGCTGCAGTCCGGATCCGCGGGACTGCTACGGTCGCAGGTTCGAATCCTGCCTCGGGCATGGGTGTGTGTGATGTCCTTAGGTTAGTTAGGTTTAAGTAGTTCTAAGTTCTAGGGGACTTAGGACCTGAGATGTTGAGTCCCATAGTGCTCAGAGCCATTTGAACCATTTTTTGATAATGACTCTACTAAGTGTCACCGTTTATTCTGTTCCGTGTCACACTAACCTTTTAAAGTGTGACACTCCCTATGAATAAATTTGAGAGGAACGGGGAGGTAATAAGAGATTTCAGGGAACTCTCACTACTGATTCGGTGCTATGGGGGAGGCTGGCTTGCAGGTATATGGGCCAGTGCCGAGAAGTCGCCGGCAACGCATTCTAGGCCGGGAATAAAGCAGAGGATGGGCCTTTATTAGGGAGCAAGCCACCAAAAGAAATGTAAACGTTCTGCGGATTTCCGTGGGACAGGGAAACTGGCATGCAGACGCCCAAACTCTGTTTCAAAGCATGTTTCAGCATGACGCTTTTGGCGAGTTTATGGCCGTTCTTTGGAAACTTTGAAATGGAAGCAACAGAGGAGATAACAAGCTGTTTATGGAAGGCTGTGCTTCCATCCTATACTGTGTTAACAAAAGTCATGACAAACGCGCGGGAAAGAGGCCGCGAAGCAGAAGCGATTTTCCGTTTTCTTTCAATTAACTTTAAGGCCTCTGATTGGTCAAATCGGTTTGCAATGCAAAGACCACTCTCCGGGCTTAGAATGCCGGGCTCCAGCTCGTGACTGGCATGTGCGAAAGTGGGGAAGTCAAAAAAGAGAAATGTGCTTTTGGAACCGAGCTGAGGAGGAATCGGTGAGAAAGGAAGAAGGATCACTCTTGTACAAGTCTCTTGTACTGGTGCTTTGCTACTAAAGAACTGCAGGTCTCTACCTAAGCAGCGAGACTTGTGTCCTCTGCTAGTGTGTGACTTGGAGCCTGTGCCAGTCACCTACTGAACCGTCAGAGGTACTTCTTACATCATCACGGTCACAACGAGTGTTGGTTTGGCAGACTAGCAAAAGGGATCCACCTGCACATTGGAATCCACCGGGGTTTCAGGGGCTCATAGGGAAGTACCTGCATTGTGAATTAATCGATCGTGAGGCCGCGTACTTGAATTTTTCGGGGACGCGCATTGAATAACAGATTGCCGCCGTCCATGACTTCAGTTGCCGAACGCATCGTGATGTGCCGGCTTGACCAGCAAGAAGGTAAAGTATTTGTGCTGCGACGTAGGGCTATAGTATATATTTCTCAGCACCCTGTTCTTTCGAACCATAATTTTTTTTTTTTTTTTTGTATGGTAGAATATAGATGCTTGGTGGTGGCGTAGTTTGGAGCTATAACCAGAATTCACGTGTATGAAGTCATATAGAGCGATTAGTGTTCTGGTTAGTGTCGTGTGTAGATCCCCAGGAGATCACTTTGTCCACCGTAGATCCCATGTTAGTAAGGCGTTTGTTAAATAAAACTGTTTGTGTGATGCTTCTTTAATATTTTTGTTGTCTTGTCATGTTTAAGATGAATAAATAGAATGTCAATTACACTACAGCTTCTCCCTGAGTTCTAATTAACAGTTCCTTCCCATTTTGTTATTGCACTCTAGATCTGAAACATAAGGAGTAGCTTTTCACTTGGTGTCCACTGCGTGGATCTTTCACTTCATTAACGATAATCTTCTTTCAAACTCATTAAATATTCTCAGTTGCAATGCCCCACTTGCAGCATCCAAACATCATGAAGGCAGGATAACAATCCGATAAGGTGATATGAGCTGCTGAATAAGGGGTAAAATGCGCCCTTGTGGTCATAGGTTGCTACGTTGAGATGTCAATAACTCAACAAATATTGTTCGTCTCAATGTCCCACTTGTAGCATCTTGAGAAAATTTCTTTTTTAGCCCAACAACAAAAAATGAAGACCGATTAATGGTCCGATTAGGAAATACTGGTAACTGAATATGGCAGAACACATAAGATTGGCCATCTCGGTCGCTGCTTTCAGAGGTCAATAAGGAAATAAATATCCGCTAACGCAATATGTCACTTGTTAATTACAATTTTGCTCGCCCTGCTTACTTAATGTTATTAATTTGTCTCCCAGTGTAGTCTTGACAATTATTTTTTCATGCTTGGTCACTCATTCTGAAGGCTGATGTACGATGTGTTGTTGTTGAAGCTATTGAGCTGTTTGCATGTCACTTCATGTGCTGTTGTCCAAACAGTTTTCGCTCTTTTCTTCTTACGGTTAAAGATCAACGCCTTTATTCGGTATGAGTTGAACTTTGTATCGACTTCTGCCGACTTCCCGACTCAGATGTTTCAATTGCTGAACCGTTCAAAGAAAACTTGGTTCTCATCACAAATATGTACACCACTCATACATTTACAGTTGGCGATGACTTCAATCCATCATCCATATGTCGGTGGTAGATGTGAAACAACATCAGAGATTTTACAAAATGCTTTCTCCGAAAATTATTTTGAGGAATTACTTCAGGAGCCCTCTCTAAGTGTAAATGATTGCGTCAACATACTTGACTTCTTAGCAACAAATGATCCTGAGCAGATAGAGAGCATAATGACGGATATAGTGATTAGTGATAACAACGTAGTTATAGCAAGACTGACCACCGCATCATCCATATCCACCAAAAGTAAACGCAAAATACATTTATTTAAGAAAGCAAATACAAATTCGCGTGACACCTTCCTAGAAGGCAGTTAACACTTCTTCCCAAATAAGTGCTGTGCTAGTATTAGACCTTGTCGAACGAACGGGAAATTTTGTCAAAATTCAATGAAAGCACGGTTGGTTAATGAAATCTGGGGCCACTGGCAGAGTGTGGTAACAGTCAACAGCCAGCGGGCAACGCAAGGTAAACATGACACTCACGGGTGCGGAGCTGCGACGGCAGTACTGAACGCACAATTTGTTTTGAGTGGAGCAACAACGAGCCAGAAAACTGTAGCGTTGCTTTAAGTTATTGCGATGTATGAGGCGGGGCACTAGCCCACAGCCAAGAGTGGCTATCTGTAAGTAGCTGACGTGTCGGAATTTATCCCTGCCGTAGTTTCTGCCTCTCTCTGACACTACGCTAGAAGCGAGGGAAAAATTTATATAAATAGATGGACAATTTTAGCTTGGGATAGGGTGTGCCAGGTCAGTCGAGCATTAGGATGGACCTGTGCTGGCCTTCGCTTATAGACGCCAGTCTGACAGCAATATTATAAGTATTCTGCATAAACTTGTATTATGTTTTCTATGCCCTTGTTTGGGCTACATTCCGCCTCCAGGGACACAACACCGCAGCGGGACGAAACAGCAGCCTGGAACTTGGAGATCGCACGGTCTGCCTGAAAGAGGGCAGTGACAGCGGTCTGCAGTGGGTCCAGATGGGGCTCGGTTCCCCTCGAGTCTACTGTCCACATTCACTTCCCACCTGGCGTACCAGGGTCCGGGCGAGGCGGACACTGCGGGAGGAGCAGCAGCGCTGCAACAGCGCCAGAGACGGGAGTGGGTGTTGCCATCCGGCAAGCACCACTAGCGGCTAACTGCAGCACAGCATCCAGGAAGGCGTGGGTTCGAGTCTGGTCCTGTCCTGGGAGCAGCGGCGGCCCGAGGGCCACGGGTGACCAGTACACCCACCTTCTTCCCATGGTCGGACAGAGCAGGCCAAACAGGGTGGAGGGTGGCGAGGACCAGGGACTGTAGCAGTCTACGGAATGGCAGGACAACGTACGGGCGGCACGCCGACACTATGCTTCACCCATCGAGTACTGCAAATTATGTGAATAAACGAATGTCACCGAATACTGCTGTATCACTCTGTACTGCTCCTTGACGCTCTTGAGCTTGCTCGGGCTCCTGACAAAATACGGCGCGGTGGGTCCCGGCTTAAGGTCTGCCATCTGGAGTCCCGGATTCGACACAACGACCCCGCAGCAATGGTGTCAAAAGTGGTGCCGGTTACAACGCCGGTTCCGGATTTCCACTCCCATATCTTATGTCAAGCAAGTAGCATTGAGGTATTCCTGTGTAGAGGGGCAGTTGAGGTGTTTGTTTGCGTTTATGGCAGGTGGTCGTGAACTTCTTGTTACGTCTTGTCGTTTGGGAGGTGTTCCTCCATGCCAGTATAGGGAGGAAACCAGGACTGTTTACCTGCACACGAGCTCGATGTGGATGGGTGAGTGACGTTTGATTTATTGTTTATGTGTCTTGTGTTTTGAAGGGTTAAGTGTGAATTAGGATAGACTTTTTAATGGTGTCTTTTGTAAGGCCGGAGGAGCCTGTAGGTTTATCTGAATTTGGGGGAAATGGGGGACACGATAACATAGCGCTTAAATGACGTAACTTTTGTAACCTGACAGATCACGGATTACCGTGTACAAAGTGGGTGCCAAACAATTGCTTTATTTGCAAGAGATTTGGTGTTTGACGCGCAATTATTCAGAATGTAGATGGGCGATGATTCACCGCAAGAACTAAGTTTAAGGAGTAGTAGGGCGAAATTAATGGTAACAGTGGAGCTATAAGCAAGAATGGTGGAAACATGGTCAGCAGCGGAGGCTGCAGAAGTGACTACAGCAGAAGCTGTAGCCGCTCTAACAGAGCAAATTCGGGTATTATCAGAGGCGGGGATAAGGGACAAGGAAAAATAAGAAGAATTAGCAGGGAGATTTGAGGCACTGTAAGTAGGGGAAGGGACGTCGGTTAAAAGTAAATTACAGGTCGTGGAGTGTCATAGACCGTTTTACCCGGCAATCTCGGCATTGATTAACCCCTTTTCGGGTAAAGCAACAGAGGGTGCGTCGGTATTCCTTAATGACATTATCGCAATGGCTGAGGTCAATGGTTGGTCGGATGTTGAAATGTTGGGAGTGGCGAAGTTACGATTAATAGGGGATGCAAAATCGTACATATTGTACCATGAAACGTTGAACAATGTGGGGACGTTTCCAGAGTTTGAGGCTGGGTTGCACCAGAGTTACCAAAAACATAATGGTACCAGGTTTTTCCGTGATAAATTAAGTGCATTAGTTATGAGGAGAAATGAGTCTGTGGAGATTTTCTTAGACAGGGTACGAAAACTGAATCTACAAACGTTCGAACTGTCACAGAATGGGGAGACTATTAGTAGATTGCTGTTACAAGACGCAGAGGTCAGGGCGTTGGATGTGTTTTTGTGGGGAGTACCGCCGGAAATGTCACGTCGGGTGAGAGCGGAGAATCCCAGTGATCTTGCGGCGGATCTAAGCATTGCCACGTATTTAGAGGAGGTAGATTATGCGACGAAGCAAAGGGTTGAGCATAAAGTTCTGGCAACGGAAACTAAGTGTTTTGGTTGTGGCAGGTAGGGCGTATTAGGAGGCAATGTCAGCGTCAGTTGCGGTGTTACCCATGTGGGAAAATGGGTCACCGGGCAGTGAACTGCAGGAGTAAAGATAGGGGGGAACCTCGGCGGCAGCAGGCGTTAAACGAGAACGGGATTGCTTCAACCATCGGAGAGCAGTCCCAGTGAAATTAGATAATGCGCTGGTAGGTGCACAGACGGAATGTTGCTTATTAGGCTTGGTGAACGGAAGGGAACAAAGGTTTCTGATTGACACGGGGGCACACGTGTCTGTTATTACTCTAGACCTGGTTAGCAGGAGAAGGCTTGAGCCACGACGTTATAGGTTACATGGGGTGGGGGATAATAAAGTGAAGTCATTGGGTACGACGGTACTTCAATTCGTGATCGCAGGAACTAAGTTTAGTGAGCAGGTAGAGGTGTTACCACGTGTCGTTGAGGGGTATTCGGTAATTCCCGGAATGGAATTCCTTGATAAACATCGTGCGAGGATAGATCTTTGGCAACAAACAGTGGAATTCGGTGGCAATGTTTCTCATGGGGGAAACAGTTGCAAATGGACGAATGTCACAAGGTTCACTTAACATGAAGGTGACGCCAGCTAAACTGCGAACGGATTCATTAAAGGTCGATCATCAGGATAACGTACCGGCAGGTCAGGGAAGGTAGTTTGGGTTTCGATAAATACAGACTTACCAAAGGATACGCTGTACATAGTGGAGCCACTCTCGAGTAATGAGGAGTTGGATAATGCGCGCTGTTTTGTGCGGAGGTGTGTAGCTCACGCAAGTTATGTGGAATGAGATTGTAGGGTTCCTGCAAGTATAGATAACTTCGGCAGAGTGGATTTTAGCTTGTCGAAAGGAATGTTATTCGCCACGTTGGGTTTTATTAATGAAGATGACCTCGATAGGGAGGATTTAGAGGCGAGCCATAAGCAAAACGTCGATGCAGCGCAGTTAATGGGAAAGTTACAGCATTTGCAGGGAGACGACTGAGTCGCATTGGAGGAATTGTTATTGACATTTAGCGATTTATTCTGAACGGAGGGTACGTTACCGGCAACACCGATTACGAGGCATCACATACCAACGGAGGATACTACACCAGTGTTTAGGAATCCATGTAGGATAGCACGTCATATGCAACAGCTACTAGAGGAATTTATAGAACAACAACCACGGGATGGAATCCTAGAGCATAGCGATAGTCCCTATTCAAGCAATGTAGTTCTCGTACCTAAGAAATCGGTGGATGGTACAAGGAAATATAGGTTTTGTTGTGATTATAGATTTCTGAATGCGAAAACAATTTCAGACGCACATCCGATTCCGAATGTCACGGACACATTGGACAATCTGGGACAACGTAAGTATTTTACGACGATGGATATACGGAGTGGATACGATCAGTTGGAAGTAGCGCCAGAGGATAGGGCAAAGACAGCTTTTACTGCTCCTGGGGGACACTATCAGTATAAACGTATACCGTTCTGGTTGAAGAATGCACCGGCAACTTTTCAGCGTTTATTAGATGGTATTTGAAGGGGATTGAAACCAGAGACATGTGTGGTTTTTACCCAGCTGACATTATAGTATTTTCGAAGGATATACTAGAACGTGTATCGCGGTTAAGGTAAGTCTTTAGAAAACTGCGGTCAGCACGGTTAACATTAAGTTTAGAAAAATGTAATTTCGTGCAGACGCAGGTCAATTATTTAGGTCATGTAATCAGTGAACAAGGGGTTCAAACCGATCCTCGGTTAATAGAGGCAGTTCAAAATTTTCCGACACCACGTATAACGAAGCAGTTACAATCGTATATTGGGTTATGTTCATATTACCGTAAATTTGTAAAAGATTATGCTAAAATAGCCGAATCGTTAACAAAGCTTTTAAAGAAAAGGGGTTAAATTTCAATGGACGGAGGAATGTCAGAAAGCTTTCGATAAATTAAAAATGAGATTAGTTTCTGGTCCGGTAATGGTGTTTTCGAATTTTGAAGAAGATTTCATCTTATCATGTGACGCTTAAAATGGCGCAGTAGGATGTGTTTTGGGGCAAATGGTGAATGGACAGGAGAATCCGGTGGCGTATGCTTCTAGACAGTTCAATAGGGCAGAGCGGAATTATTCCACAACGGAAAAGGAGATGTTGGCTGTAATATATGGAGTAACGTATTTTCGTTGTTACCTTTATTGAAGGAAGTTAAAGGTCGTGACGGATCATGTAGCATAGAGATGATTACTGGGACTCAAGGATCCTTTTAGTCGGTTAACCAGGTGGGCTCTGAAATTAAGTGAATTTGACTTTGAAGTAATTCATAAGCCAGAGAAGAAGCACGGGAATGCAGATGCATTAAGTCGCAAATTAGACGCATTAGAAGTAATGGGTAAGGCAGTGGTGTACCTTAGCTATGTGGCGCCCCTGGCAGGAATTTAAAATGGCTCCTTCTGAAGAACCCCCCAGGAAGCAAAGAATGCAGAGAGATTGATATTTTCTCTTGTCCCAAGACAATGTGAAGGCGTTTCTTGGCACACACACACACACACACACACACACACACACATATATATATATATATATATATATATATATATATATATATATATATATATACACACAGTATTGTTAATTTACAGAAATTTAAGATAGAACGAAACTAATTTACAGCTCAGAATCAAAGGTGTTATGAAGGATTAAGAAACAGAAACACACATTTAGATACAAATACTCGTTATATTTTACACAGTCTATTTCAAAATACATTGAGTTGCTAGGAATACCAATATCAAATTTAACTTAACACGTTATTAAGCTCAGTTAATCTACTTAAATGCTACTTTCCTGGTTTTAATTTTCGCAAAATTATCAATTAATTCCTCTAAATTAAGTTTCGCTACCTCTCCATGTTCAATCGATAAAATGGCTAAATTTGACAAACGTTCCTGTCCCATGGATGATCTTAAATAATTCTTGATAAACTTTATTTTACTGAAGCTTCGCCCACAAGAGGCCACCGTAACAGAAAGTGTGAAGTAAATTCTAAGAGTTATTTGGATATTCAGATATATATCTTCTAAAGAAAGCTCTTGAATCTTTTTATGAATGTCAAGTGGTGTTGCTTTTTCAACATCGTTAATGAGTTCTTTAACTTGCATTTGAAAAATTTCCAATTCTATATCTACATCATGTGAATATTTAATCCCGAAATCTGCAGCATGTTTAAGAAGAATATCAATTGGCTCTTTTTTTAGAGCTTCTGCCGTTAAAAATAAAATTATGAAGATATGGAAGCCATTGCCTTATACCTCTTAGTGAGTACTGTCAGAATTTGATCATAAACCAAATTTATTTCCCTCTGAAACTCCCGTTTTGAGTCGAGATAGTCATCATGGATTTGTTTGTTTGAATCTGAAAGACGTTGACTTATAATCCTCCGTCTTTTTTCAGCGAAATTATCATCGATGCCGACTTTTTGCGCTTTCTTTGTGGCATAGTCGATTGCTGGACCAATGGCTTGATCTCGGATTTCCTGAATCGTATTTAACAATCCCTTTATCATTTTGCTAGCCTTCTAGACTGCAACAGTCTCTTTCTGAAGTGACTTGCTGATTGTACCAATCTAGACTAGAATTCTTTCCCACAGATGCAAAAGACATAGGAATTTGAAGTCGATTTGCTTGATGAGTCCTTGAGCCCCCACTGACGTTTCAGGTCCCATTTGTCTTGATTAACATCAACCACTTCCTCCAGACTTGCATACTGTTCACTCAGTGTTCTTTTTAAAGCGGTGACTGCTCTTCGTTTGGTTGACCACCTAGTGTCTTAATGACCATTGAATGTAATGTCGAAGTTACTTAACACAGCTTGCCACTGAAGAAAGTTAATATCTTTTGAACTGTTCCAAAAAAAGTAATCATTAAAGGCGAAACAGCGGCAGCATGCGATCCGTTAAGGTTTAAACTATGTGCAGCACATGGTACAAACCGAGCACTATCATTATTTTTGAGAACCTGAGCTTGCACATCGATATATTTTCCAGCCGTATTGCTGCCATTATCATAACCTTGACCTCTGCAATTATCAATACTTAGCCCATTTTCTTTAAGTTTTTTAAGGATGTTCTCTGAAAGCCTTCACCTGTTTTTTCGTTAGTGTTGATAAAGTCAATGAAACTTTCTTTAACTTGACGTTTCCCATCTGAAAAGTCAACAAATCTAATAACTTGGCTCATTTGCTCAATGTGAGCACTGACTGGTGTGCAGTCAAAGATAATCGAAAAGTATTTTCCATTTTTTCATTTGATTCAAGATTTTCTGCCTCAAGTTCCTTCCAATTAAAGTTATGAGCTCGTTTCGGACCTTAGGGGAAAAGTAACTGAGTGCCATTTTATTTTATTTAAGGTATGCCATATGTTTTGCTAGTTTAGAATGTTAGCGACTTATAAGTTCTAATGTGCTTAAAAAACTCCACTACTTGACTCGCCAATGATTTTGAGGAACAGCAAAGAAAGAAGTGGTAGATTATTCTTAGCACAAAATATAATTACATCTATGACTGCTTTCAGTATGTTCCTCCACTTCTCTACGTCCTTCTGAATACTTTCTTGAATTTCATCATCTACAGTTGTCTTTTGTTTTAGTCGGTTTTGCAAATCATTCCACTGTATGCAACACAACCTGTGGCTGGACGAGTTTTCGTGATTGTAAATGAGAGGGTTTAAGTGTTTGCAGTCATTGAAGCCTTTATTAAAATCTGAAAATGAAAATGACTTTCCTCGATGATCCTTCCCAAAGAGGAGACAGGGGAAACAAAATAGAGAATCTTCCGACTGGCTATAAAGTAACCATTGTCTTCGCACACGTTCGCCATTTGTGAGGTTTCTGTAAAACCACTTGCCATCGAAACGTCTATCTCCATCCGACACAGAAAACTTGAAGGTTGATACGTCAACTATTTGAGGGTCACGTTCAGCCAGCACAGTTCGAGTACTATCAGTAATCAATGGATAGCTAGGCCATTTTTTGGGATCATTGAAAACTATTTCACCTATTTCTGGTGAACAGCCTTCATCTAGTGGAGGTATATCATGACAACCAACTGCTGACCCTTCCTCATCTAAAGAACTATATGTGGAAGATTCGTACTCTTCATAGTTGTATTCTGAAACTAGTGGGGCTATATGATGGAAAGTTGATGGTTGTAGTTGGTTGTCATCATTTGTTTGTGGATGTGTTTCCGTAGTATCATATTCAAAATCGGCGTTACTCTCGTCTTGATCTGTTGCAGTGTTACGTGTGTCCACCTCCTTGTTGGGTTTTAGCCAATTTTCGAAGTCTCCTAAAAGGAGAACTGCAGCTCTTTCCTTTTCTTTTCTTAGTTTTTTAAATGCACTTCCAGATAGTCTTTTAGGTCCCATTCTTTGTTGTATGAAAGGAAATGTTTTAACCTGGAATGAAATATAAATGAAAATACAATGAACCTATACACATAATAATAATAACAATAACATATGAATGATTTATAATGGGCCACACAAAAGATAACCCTCTGGGCTCAAGTACCAACAATTGGCTCAAGTACTCTCCCCAGGTCAGGCCGAATCTAGACAAGACACTCAGACTTGTCATGTCGAAAATTGCCTTGATTTCTGCCACTGCCAAATTTCAGCTGCAGAGACACAGTGGAAGTTACCTAAAAGAAATCACGAAAGCTTTTATTTAGTGTGTTGGCGCTTACAAGGAAAGGTCGGTCCACACGTTACGATTTGTCTGCACAGGTATCTGCGCAAATGTGTGTGCATGCAAAAGATCGCCGCAAATCAGATATTAGATTGTAGAGCGTACCCAGGAGCCAATATAGACTCAGAACACAATTTAGTTATGATGAAGAGCAGGTTTAAGTTTAAGAGAACCGTCCGAAAGAACCAGTCGGGAATCAAATGGGATACCAAAGCTCTGAGGAATGATGATACGCGTTGAAGATCGCGAAGGCTGTGGATACTGGGGTCGTGAATACCAGGGTTGGAAGTTCAAGTGAAGAAGAGTGGAAATCTCTAAAAACAGCAGTCACTGATGTTGGGGTGATAAACATAGGAACAAGGAAGGGAAATACGAAGAAGCCATGGGTAATAGAAGAAATACGTCATGTGATCGATGAAGGAAGGAAGTATAAAAATGTTCAGGGAAATTCAGGAATACAGAAATACAAGTCAATTACGAATGAAATAAATCTGAAATGCAGAGAAGCTAAGGCAAAATGGCTGCAGGAAAGATGTGAAGGATTTGAAAATTAAATGATCGTCGGTAAGACTGATTCAGCATACAGATAAGTGAAAACAACATTCGGGAAAATTAAGCCGACAGTAAACTCAGCTGGTCTGTCAGACCACGGAGAAATCTTCACATTAATACAATGTCTGAAAATTGGTTAAAAGAAGGCATCTTGTCGGCACATATAAAAGATAACAATAGAGTCGTCTGTTGGTAAATAAAAATCAATGTAATCTGTAAGGGTCTGAAAGAACAGCTACGTGCTTGACGTTTGTACGTCCCGTTTCCGGGCGCGTGCACTGCCGGGCTAAAAGCAACGGCGGTAACATTAAGACTGCAGTGGGAATTCCACTGCTGAGCGCAAAGGAGAGGGCGGATGGATGGGAAAAATACATTGAAGGACTCTATTAGGTGGAAGACGTTTCTGATGGAGTGCTAGAAGAAGAGACGAGTGTTGACATGGAAGACAGAGGGGATCCAGTATTAGAGGCAGAATTTAAGAGGGCTTTGGAGGACTTGAAATCAAATAAGGCTGACGGGATAGGTAATATTCCATCGGAATTTCTGAAGTCATTGGGAGAAGTAGCAACCAAATGACTGCTCAGCTAGGTGAGTAGGATCTATGAGACTGGCGACGTACCATGAGACTTTCGGAAAAATATCATACTCACAATTCCGAAGATAGCAAAGGCAGATAGATGTGAGAACTACCGGACAATCAGATTAACATCTCACGCATCGAAGATACTGACGAGAATAATATATATAAGAATGGAAAAGAAAATTGAGGATCTATTAGGTGACGATCAGTTTGGGTTTAAGGAAGGTAAAGGCACCAGAGAGGCAGTCACGACACTGTGACTGATAATGGATGCAAGACTGAAGAAAAATCGTGACACTTCCATAGGATTTGTCGACCTAGAAAAAGCGTTCGACAATGTAAAATGGTGCAAGATGTTCGAAATTCTGAAGAGAATAGGAGTAAGCTATAGAGAAAGCTTATCCATCGACTCTTTGATTTCGTCTGAATGTCAGATATCAAGGTTAAAAAAAAAAAAAAAACCATAGCAGCAAAACATTGTAGAAGTATATCAGAAGTGACGGTGACAATAAATGCGTGACTTTTTAATATTTCTTTGAATTCAAACAAATTTTATTGTCAGGGAAACCACATAGGGCACACTATGTTGCTTTAGATTAGACAATACTAACGATGTAAGAGCTAGAGAAATTAGAGTTAGCCAATTTGTTTCAAAAAAAGTTTCGCATAGAGAGATACAATGTGCATCGAGAAACATATCGCAGCCAGATATGACTGAAACTGAAGTGCTCAGAGCTTGTTTTACTAATGCAAATTGACTAGTGCGGTATCGCCAGTTTTTGTGAACCTTGAATGCACAATTCACGTAATCTGATAATAATGCCCGTTATTAATCTGGATGGTTCATTGTTACCTGTGTGAATGGACCAGCAACTTTGGTTCACGCCTGATAATACCAGCTTTACGTACAGAAAAAATTGTGAATGGATCATTGATGTCTGGAGTAAAAAAAAAAAAAAAAAAAAAAAAAAAAAAAAACTGTAAGAGAGAGAGAAATAAATATACGGCATTTTTCACACGTCAGGCTTTATTTCCGATTTAAAGAAAGTTGTTGTCGTTCTGTGTTCTGTATTCCATACAAACGCTTTGAGAAATGCATGAAAATTCGGCCGGATTTCATTAACCCGGAGAGTCTCAGTGGAATGCAGGAAGGGACACTTCGTGTCTCATGTGGCAAAACAGCAGGTAGTACAGTGGAAAAAATTCAGAGATACTATCAATATCACGCTTCTACTTGGCACGTACATCAAAGTTGCTTCTTTAACACAGCTTGCTTTTATCAAAAACATTCATCTGAGATTATAATGAAATTAGCGTCACTTTGATATTTATCAAATGTGATGACATTTACGATAAAACAACTGATTTCATCTTCAATACTTTTAAATCTTATGTGTAATTGTAACTGGTACTTCTGTTATAAAGAATATGACAAACAGCCAAATTCCCTTAGACAGCATATCAAATGTTACTGAAATAAACAATAAAGGTGCTGCAATTATCGAACACGAGTATGTTCATATTTATTAATTTTAGTAAAGGAAATGTAGTTGTGAGAAAGAAAAATTGTATGATTGGCATTGTAGATGAATGAGTTCATATTATTTTGAATAATCAAAAGTAAAACTCTGTTTTTTTATGTATTCATAAACAACCAGACTGATAATTTTAGTATCTTCCCTAGGGACGCTTTTGGCAACACCTATGTCGATTGAAACTTATAGTGACATATGCATGACTTTCCACAGATTTTGATATGTATATATTGTTATAATGTAGTTTTACCTACTGCTACGAATTTCAAATAAAACAACTAACTGAAAAAAAAACAGTCCAGAAATTAAGCATATATACGTAAGAAGCGTCAAATCATAAATAGTGCGATGCTACTGCGATAAAAACGGGGAAAATGTTTAACTGTCTGATAAAACAAAATAAGAGTTTCATTCAAACATGAATGAATCGTAGCTGCTTATGAACCATGAGTATGAGCACCCGAAACATGTTGCTATTACAGAACACATGACTCACCTTCCTTGATGTACGACCGAGCGCTTCCTATAGCTACACAGCCACAGATGAACTGGTAAATGTTGAGTTTTGCAGGGCCGTGTGACTTTGAATGCCGCTTTGGCGAGCCTTTGAGGGGGGCAGTCAGCCTCACGGTCGACAGGATTAGGGTCGGCACCGAGGTCCTTCTGCGAATAGGAGACAGTCAACACGGAGGTGTGTGTCCGGCCTGGGCTACTTACGTTCACCAGCTAACACAAACACCTACCACTACGAAGGCGGGTAGCGATTTTGAAACCTAATGGAAAGCCGACCAAGGTGGGGAGGTAGGCTAGTCGTCACTGCCAATGAACTTTTAAGTGCTAAATTATTTCTCAGTATGATAACCAGGTATTACCGGAAGTGTACATGGTGCGTTCAGCATGGCTTGTTCTATGTCGCTCTCATTAGGCCTCGTGCTTCAAAATCCTCACCCCCAAACGTTTGGGAAAATCGTATTTGCCCTGACCTGTCGAGAGTACAATTAAGCCAAAAGGATCTATGTTCCTTCAAAACCTCAAATCTGCTAACACATTGTCGACTCAGAGAAGATAAAAGAATATGGTAAAAAGATTTGATATGGCAATTAGCATAGCAAAATTAATGAGACCAGTAATATTAACAACGAATCTTGTTTATAGGTGTATGTGATAATTGTTATTAAATAGGTCTAATATGAATTTCTGGGTACTTTGTTAAGGTAATATTTTGCAACTGTTGCCATAAGCTAAAATAACAAGTAAATAATATTTACTTACCGTGAATATAGAGTATATGTTTACTTGCCCAATTAAACAAGAAATATAACTGGATCCGACCACAATCGCACTTTATACATTTGCATGAAGATGAAGATGTCAAAACTGTTTTGCAAGGTTATGTGCTCTCGTGCTCTGATAAAAAAGTTCATGGAGTAAGGAGGTTCAGCTTGGGTGATATATATTAGCTGAGTAGTATTTTTCAAAAGTTTACCTAAAAAGATAATACCGGCCGCGGCGCACATTCTGTTTCGAGCAGACTGCACATCTACGCCATAGTCTGCGTTTCTTGGACTGGTTACTTGGAGTGACATGAGGAAAGTGCCTCCCAGTAAAGCGAATAGTTTTCTCGTCATCAGAGCGTCTTCCTGTACTCTCTTTTCTCCGCTCTGTAGCAATTTTTTCCACAATTTCTCGTACCAGACTGGCTGCGGCGCAGCGCCTTTTTTTTTTTTTTTTTTTTTTTTTTTTTTTTTTTTTTTTTTTTTTTTTTTTTGAGAGCTGCGCGGCGCTCCATCACGTCATCGTCGGCGGCCTTTGGAATTTGCGCCCACCTTGTTCTTGCGCCCCTGGCGGGGAACACTCCTGCCAACCCCTATGTACACCCCTGGAATAAGGGTGTCACGGAATGGCAAAGGGCACAAGCAGAGGATGAGGAGTGCCAGGGCCTTAGAACTCAACCACATTTCATTGTGGAGGGAAATTTGTTGTGTAGAGTTATCAGGTGCGGACCACAGGTAGTGGTACCAAAGAGTTTGATAGAGGAAGTCTTAAAGCAAGCCCATGATTATGTGCTTTCGGGGCCTGGTGGTCGTCGAGTAACAGAAAGATGAGTTGCAGAACGATTTTAGTGGCGCACTCGGAGAAGGGATGTGGAACAATACGTAGCCACCCTTTCCCCCCCACCAAGCGGCAGTGGCGGCGGCTGAAAGACGACAGCGGCTGAGGCGGCGTGCGATGACGCACGGCCCCAAGCTACGGCACGAGGCGCGGCTACCTGCGGCAAGGTCACGGACGGTCAGAGCGGTAAACTCTTTCCACTACAAAGGAGACCCCCGCTGTTATCGCAACGAGACAGCTTGTCAGACGGAGATCGCAATGTTGCTCCCCATGGACACAGGAGGCGGCGACTTTGGCAGAGATTATTAGCGCTACTGGACCTATTAGTTGGTGATAGTGAACACTGTCGCTTTTGCAAAAGTCAAGGGATAAAGGACAAACTATTAAGGGCTGCTAGCCTCATTAGTAACCCTTGTTAGATGCAAGAACACTGAGCATAGGGAGAACACGCTGTAGAATTTTCAAGGCAAGGACAGCGGACTTCGAATTTAGAAAGAGGGGATAATTAAATAAACCGATATTTGAGTAAAGTGGGTGTGTAGTCGTGATGAACTTACGTTTTGGTAATCCATGACGGTGAAGGCTAGGCACAGACAGCTGTGCCAGACAAAAACAAACTGTTCATCACAGAACTTAGGCCCCTGAGCCATGGTAAATTCCTATATAAAGAATTCTGAAGTAGCCAGGAAAAATGGTTCAAATGGCTCTGAGCACTATGGGACTTAACATCTGAGGTCATCAGTCCCTATAACTTAGAACTACTTAAACCTAAGTAACCTAAGGACATCACACTCATCCATGCCCGAGGCAGGATTCGAACCTGCGACTGTAGCGGTCGTGGTTCCGGACTGACGCGCCTAGAACCGCTCGGCCACACCAGCCGGCTAGACAGAGGACAGTAAAATAGGTCAACAACTTAAAGACATGTACGTGCAGTGCAGTTGTCCAACTTACGGTTTTATTTGGATCACAGGAACTGATGCACCATTAGTCCAGCCCATTCCACTCGTTGAGTTGCTCTAAGGCTAATACAAAAGGGGAACTGGTTTATGACACTGTGTTGACTGCAAATGGACAACTAGTTTGCCACCATAATTTTGCAGAAAGTAATTGTCTACGGAACAATAAATTTAAGAAGACAGCATGAGCTAGACAGTTGGCAGAATGCAATAGGCTACCTCCAAGTTCCTTTGGAAGAAAGCCCTCCCCGACAATTACCCTAGATGCTGTGTGTGTGACTTCATAGTGCCATGTGATTACTCAAACGTAGGGCGTGCCGAACAGTAACCAAACTAGGGTGAAAGCTGGTCCTTTGAGAATGTGCATGGGTATTTTCGTCAAGATATTCTTATATTAATATCGTGTGTTTTCTTATTAATGACTTAATTAAATATGTCGAAGATATGAAATGTCGTTTGTCTTAGGTTAGTCGTTTTATTTATTTCCTTTTTTGATGAAACGTGCAACAGGACAGTACCTTGTTTACTGAGTGACAATTTTGAGCAAAGAGGAAAGAGGGAATGTACTGCTTTAGTATAAATGAAGTTATCTCTAATTTTAGGACCGTGGTAGACAGTATGTTGTTTTCTGTCACTGATCAGCTTGAAAATGGGGCAATGAGATCAAAAAAAGTTTGCTATCTCAAGGCAAAATATTGTCTAATAACTCAATCAGAAAGTAGGTCGACGGTGTTTCCCTCATTCCTGTCTGACCAGAACTAAATTTGTGTATTGACAAGGAGGCCATAAGCCTGAAAATAGTGGATGTAATGTAGTCAAGTGTTATCTGATCATAACGTGAGTTAACTAGATAAGGATAGATCATTACATTGGTTTCATGACACATACATAACTTGATTGCTAGTTGGTAAAGAACAAATTAGATAAAATTTAATGTGTCAAAATACGAAGTTGCTTTCTGATGAAATTTGTTACCTACCTAATGTGCTACTGTATAATTTTGTACTAGTTTAATTTGAGATTGGAGTTAATCATAGATTACTTATTGAGAGCCCCATTCTGAGTAAATAGTGTCAAGTAGTATTTGTTCCAAATATGTATTTTCTTTTTCAGAGTTTCTGATTATTGACTGGAGAATATTCATAACTGTAAATGTTTATGGAGCCATTGAAGGCTTGGTGTTTAGTATTATTAATTACATTGAATGTTTCCTTATTTTCCGATGTTTTGCACAATTGATGAATAGGTAGTGGACATAGCAGAAAATATTTTGAAACCATTGTAGACTGAGTGTTTTATATTATTGATTGTGTTGAATACTTACTACTTTTTCAATGCTTTGCATTGAACACATTCTGTTTTGTTGAGATACACTAACAGTCGCCCTTGTTATCAGTATTTGATTATTATGTCTTAGGATAGTATAGTGTGTTTACTTAATGAGTACCAACCTGTATTGGACATAAATGTGGTTAATTGCTTAAGATGATTGCATTTATAGAATTTTAGTAATGTTATGAATGTTTACATAATGTGTACCAACCTTTATTGGATATAAGCGTTCAATTGATTAAGCTGATTTCATTTACAGAATTTTTGTAATATAATGAATGTGTTTACATAATGGGTACCAACTTGTACTGGATCTAACTGTGACTAATAATGGTGATTTCATTTACAGAATTTTTGTAATGTTATGAATATTTGTGGCAATGGCCTCTGTGTCAATGGTCTTGGCAAGTTAACTATTTCAAATGATGTATCTTGAACCTTGCCAAACATAACAAAAAATTAATAACGGATTGGTATAGCATGGAGATTAGGGTCTCCTCCTCGTGGCACTAACCGAAAAATGTCCTGGACTATCGTTCCATCGGAAAGACAGCCCTGAGTCCATTTTCTTCGAAGATATCCTAGAGTGATGAAACGGAACTTATTGTCCCGTTCCACGTATTTTCCAGTAAATTGCGGTACAGGAGAACTATAGCCAGAGTGTTTTGACTCTGTAGAATCGAATTCCGTGTATGACAAACCGAAGAGAATGGACCAAGTGGTGTTTATTTATTTATTTATTCATTTTATTTCATGTGTGCCAAGTTTCCTTGTACCCTTTCCCGTATGCGACCTTTGACTGTATGAATGAGATAGTATGTGATGTAGCAGAAAGCTCTGGTCAGAGGTCGTAGCATTGCATGTGTAGAGTCGTTCTGTGGTAGGGTAGTACCAGTCCCCTAAACGTGAACAAGTTTAGTAAAGATGGTGGCAAGTCAGGTGTGAGAGATCGCAAAGAACGCACTGCAGTTCCTTCTCTAAATCCTCGCACAAACGAAAAAATGGCTGACATCGAAATAAGTGTCCAAGGAATAGAAAAGCAACTGGAATCACTCAATAGAGGAAAGTCCACTGGACCTGACGGGATACCAATTCGATTCTCCACAGAGAACGCGAAAGAACTTGCCCCCCTTCTAACAGCCGTGTACCGCAAGTCTCTAGAGGAACGTAGGGTTCCAAATGACTGGAAAAGAGCACAGGTAGTCCCAGTCTTCAAGAAGGGTCGTCGAGCAGATGCGCAAATCAATAGACCTATATCTCTGACGTCGATCTGTTGTAGAATTTTAGAACATGTTTTTTGCTCGAGTATCATGTCGTTTTGGAAACCCAGAATCTACTATGTAGGAATCAACATGGATTCCGGAAACAGCGATCGTGTGAGACCCAACTCGCTTTATTTGTTCATGAGACCCAGAAAATATTAGGTACAGGCTCCCAGGTAGATGCTATTTTTCTTGACTTCCGGAAGGCGTTCGATACAGTTCCGCACTGTCGCCTGATAAACAAAGTAAGAGCCTACGGAATATCAGACCAGCTGTGTGGCTGGATTGAAGAGTTTTTAGCAAACAGAACACAGCATGTTGTTATCAATGGAGAGACGTCTACAGACGTTAAAGTAACCTATGGCGTGCCACAGGGGAGTGTTATGGGACCATTGCTTTTCACAATATATATAAATGACCAAGTAGATAGTGTCGGAAGTTCCATGCGGCTTTTCGCGGATGATGCTGTAGTATACAGAGAAGTTGCTGCATTAGAAAATTGTAGCGAAATGCAGGAAGATCTGCAGCGGATAGGCACTTGGTGCAGGGAGTGGCAACTGTCCCTTAACATAGACAAATGTAATGTATTACGAATACATAGAAAGAAGGATCCTTTATTGTATGATTATATGATAGCGGAACAAACACTGGTAGCAGTTACTTCTGTAAAATATCTGGGAGTATGCATGCGGAACGATTTGAAGTGGAATGATCATATAAAATTAATTGTTGGTAAGGCGGGTACCAGGTTGAGATTCATTGGGAGAGTGCTTAGAAAATGTACTCCATCAACAAAGGAGGGGGTTTACAAAACACTCGTTCGACCTATACTTGAGTATTGCTCATCAGTGTGGGATCCGTACCAGATCGGTTTGACGGAGGAGATAGAGAAGATCCAAAGAAGAGCGGCGCGTTTCGTCACTGGGTTATTTGGTAACCGTGATAGCGTTACGGAGATGTTTAATAAACTCAAGTGGCAGACTCTGCAAGAGAGGCGCTCTGCATCGCGGTGTAGATTGCTCGCCAGGTTTCGAGAGGGTGCGTTTCTGGATGAGGTATCGAATATATTGCTTCCCCCTACTTACACCTCCCGAGTAGATCACGAATGTAAAATTAGAGAGATTAGAGCGCGCACGGGGGCTTTCCTTCAGTCGTTCTTCCCGCGAACCATACGCGACTGGAACAGGAAAGGGAGGTAATGACAGTGGCACGTAAAGTGCCCTCCGCCACACACCGTTGGGTGGCTTGCGGAGTATAAATGTAGATGTAGATGTAGATTGGTTCTGTTAGGATGGCGAACCATCCCCTCCACCACCTTTTGAACGAAGAACGGTTAGGTGAGGTGTCCGGTCGAGCACTTGTTCCTGGGTCGCGGTGCTGGACAGACATGGAGACGCAGCTCTCGTTTTGGTAATGTTAACAAAGGTATTAGATTGTTTGAAATCTGCTCAGTAATGAAGTCCAGATGTTGAAATCAGGTGCGAGATTACCATTAAACCCCATAAGGGTATTTATTTTCATAATTTATTTGAATTTCAGTAGAACTTTGCGTTTGTGCCTTGGTCAGGCCACGCACCATGGGCCTTAAGCTCACGGTCATATTATTGCTCTGTGCTGAACGGAAATTCACTCATTCAATTTATTTTAATCTGCTCTTTCATTTACAGTAATATTTTGGGGGAATTTTATTTATTTTTCACATGTTTTCTTTGTGAACTAGCTTTCGCGCCACGTGGTCGGTTGGAGCAACCGCCACATTGATAAATTGTAGTTTCGGTCTGAAAATGTATTGTACGCGATGAATAATCATATGATAGTGAGCGAATGTAAAACAGGGAAGGAATAATCTTGTGTGTCCGTAATTTTCTAGATGTCTGTTGGCTACCGAAACTTGGCCACGTGTGTTGAATAGCATTGAAGTGAAGATGTTTCTTGTGATCCACCATAACTATTTGATTTGTTAGCCATGTTGTGCGTTAAGTAAAATACATGGTTTAAACTCGTGCCACTAGGAAAAGTATGCTCATTGATTTGATAAAGTCTTGCGAAATACTCTTCCACCCTGACCTAGTTTTGCTTGTAGTGTCTTTGCTGAACTTGTTCTGAATCACCTACAGCAATTGAATCTAATAAGCATGAGTTTAGGTATATCTGTGTGTCTGTATGAAATTACATTGAAGCCAGGTCTGCGCTCCCGTCTCATTCCATAATTACGTGGCGAAACTGAACCATCTTAACTAGAGAGACCAGTTGTGATGATGTATATTAAAAGAGAAACACGACTAGTTGTTGAAATACCATCGGTACTGAATAACTATCATATAATCTGTACCCTCGACTGATTATTTGCTCCCTCCATCATAAGGAATAGGTGAAAGTCATTACCACAGTCGAATTCTGGGTCATGAAAGCAAATAAAAGCTATATACTGCCTATTAAGCCCTGTATAGATGCCTTCTGTAGTGGTTCAAAAAAATATTTTGTTATCCGTTGCGTTCAAATTTTTTCCGCTAGAAATTACTAATACCCGGCTATAATTCGCAGGGTCCCGTAATTTTGTGGACCACACGAATTTAAGAAACCATTTACTACAGACGGTAGCTTGCAGGAGCGGTAGGACATGACAAAGCGACGGCACTCTCCCGACTTAGGTGGAGTTTTACCACCACCAGTACTGGAAGGTTACGTTGCACATGGAACGAACTTGATGTCCGAATTACTGCCACAGTTGTATCGTCTATTGAGAATTAAAAAATTACGGACCAGTCCATTTCATCCGCGGGTGAATGGGAGAACGGAGCGAGTACATGGGACAATTTCGAAAATGTTAAGTTATTATGTGAATGGAAACTGGGACGTTTATCTTCCATACGTGGTATCGAGTTATAACACTAAAATACATTCGTGGATCGGGATGTCACCGTTCGAGGTTGTCTATGGAAGAAAGATGCCATCGACATTTGAAGTTCTATGTCTGAAATCGGGAGCTAAAGGGGATGCAGTGAGGGAATTTGCACAGACAATACGGGAAGTATGGAAGAGCGTACAGAAGGCCAACACGAAAGCGTCAGAGAGGCAGAAACAACCGAATAGGTGGTTGGGACCTTTACCACAGTACAAGGTAGGTCAATGGGTATTAATCACGAATCCATGTACACCTAAGATACACCTAAGGGAAAGACGAAAAAACTCTTGACGAAGTACCATGGACCATACCAGGTCGTGGAGATGAATTCGCCGGTGAATGTTAAAGTACAGCTGCCAACAAAAACATCCATTATCTACGTGAGTAGAGTAAAGGCTTTTAAAGGAATGGTGGACGGATTACCTCAATTACAAGCAAGTGACCCGATTTCAGAGGCTAGGCAAAGCAAGTGGAGGAAGAAGGTGTCGGCGGAAGAACAACAGCGGACGCATTCCAAACAGAATTATCGTGTCACGGATGTTCAGTATGCTATGCATGGTTACAAAGGAAAGTGCACATAAAGTAAGAACGTCCCTAGCTGTGTAACAGTACGTTTAAAGAACGGCTTGCTCAAGTACCAGTCAACTATGAAGAAAGGATGCGGTGTTTGTTGTTGTTGTTGTTGTTGTTTCTGGTGACACCATTGAGACACAAAAAGAACAGCTATTGCGAAGTGAGTATTATAAATATCTCTTTGATAACAACTGGCTGACAAATGTTGTTATACGCTGAAGCGCCAAGGAAACTGGTGTAAGCATATGTATTCAAATACACAGATATATAAACAGGCAGAATATGGCGCTGCGGTCGGCAATGTCTATACAAGGTGTTACAAAAAAGGTACGGCCAAACTTTCAAGAAACATTCCTCACACACAAATAAAGGAAAGATGTTATGTGGCCATGTGTCCGGAAACGCTTAATTTCCATGTTAGAGCTCATTTTAGTTTCGTCAGTATGTACTGTACTTCCTCGATTCACCGCCAGTTGGCCGAATTGAAGGAAGGTAATGTTGACTTCGGTGCTTGTGTTGACATGCGACTCATTGCTCTACAGTACGAGCATCAGGCACATCAGTACGTAGCATCAACGGGTTAATGTTCATCACGAACGTGGTTTTGCAGTCAGTGCAATGTTTACAAATGCGGAGTTGGCAGATGCCCATTTGATGTTTGGATTAGCACGGGGCAATAGCCGTGGCGCGGTACGTTTGTATCGAGACAGATTTTCAGAACGAAGGTGTCCCGACAGGAAGACCTTCGAAGCAATTGATCGGCGTCTTAGAGAGCACGGAACATTCCAGCCTATGACCCGCGACTGGGGAAGTCCTAGAACGACGAGGACACCTGCAATGGACGAGGCAATTCTTCGTGCTGTTGACGATAACCCTAATGTCAGCGTCAGAGAAGTTGCTGCTGTACAAGGTAACGTTGACCACGTCACTGTATGGAGAGTGCTACGGGAAAACCAGTTGTTTCCGTACCATGTACAGCGTGTGCAGGCACTATCAGCAGCTGATTGGCCTCCACGGGTACACTTCTGCGAATGGTTGATCCAACAGTGTGTCAATCTTCATTTCAGTGCAAATGTTCTCTTTACGGATGAGACTTCATTCCAACGTGATCAAATTGTAAATTTTAACAATCAACGTGTGTGGGCTGACGAGAATCCGCACGCAATTGTGCAATCACGTCATCAACACAGATTTTTTGTGAACGTTTGGGCAGGCATTGTTGGTGATGTCTTGATTGGGCCCCATGTTCTTCCACCTACGCCCAATGGAGCACGTTATCATGATTTCGTACGTGATACTCTACCTGTGCTGCTAGAACATGTGCCTTTACAAGTATGACACAACATGTGGTTCATGCACGATGGAGCTCCTGCAAATTTCAGTCAAAGTGTTCGTACGCTTCTCAACAACAGATTCGGTGACCGATGGATTGGTAGAGGCGGACCAATTCCATGGTCTCCACGCTGTCCTGACCTCAACCCTCTTGACTTTCATTTATGGGGGCATTTGAAAGCTCTTGCCTACGCAACCCTGGTACCAAATGTAGAGACTCTTCGTGCTCGTATTGTGGACGGCTGTGATACAATACGCCATTCTCCAGGGCTACATCAGCACATCAGTGATTCCATGCGACGGAGGGTGGATGCATGTATCCCTTCAAACGGAGGACATTTTGAACATTTCCTGTAACAAAGTGTTTGAATTCACGCTGGTACGGTCTGTTGCTGGGTGTTTCCATTCCATGATTAATGTGATTTGAAGAGCAGTAATAAAATGAGCTCTAACATGGAAAGTAAGCGTTTCCGGACACATGTCCACCTAACATATTTTCTTTCTTTGTGTGTGAGGAATGTTTCCAGAAAGTTTGGTTGTACCTTTTTATAACACCCTGTATAAGACAACAAGTATGTGGCGCAGTTGACGCCATGAACTCTGCCTCGGCTTCCCTATCTGCCTTCCGACCATCATGCGCATCCTGTACGACCTCATCCCCTTCTCCCACCTTCTTGTCCTCGGAAACATACGCACCCTGTACATCGTCTCGATGCCTCCACCCCCTGATATTTCGCTTCCTCACCACCCCAGCCCGTTGCCACGCCTTTACCGTTTTGTCCCACCCTCTCTCCATCTCCAAAGTCTCCACCTCCTTTCCCAACGCAACTTCCAGTACCTACCCCTGCCGGATGATGATCCCCGCCCTGACATCTACCCCTCCTACCAACTCTAACCCCACCTTGACCCTCCTCCTCCTTTGGGGTCACTTTCCCCACTTCTTCCCTTGCCCTGACTGGTTTCCGTCCCTCCTACCACCCCCCTCCCCCGCCCACTCGCCGCCACCGGCCATTAACGTGCCATCTTCTGAGGAATCATTTGCGCTATGATTTCACCCGGAACAAGTCCCGCCCACTCACCCCCTCCGGAACAAGTCCCACCCATTCACCCTAGGTTTTCCCGGTATTTGTTTGTAGCCTGGTTTACCGCGTTCAGCTGCATGTTGCGGTTTAGCATTGTCTTTTTTACTCGTTTAATACATTGCAGTACCATTTGTGCGTGAACTATTTGCGTGTGAAAAGCGTTTTGTCGTGCGTTATAGAACAACTGTTTCCGCGTTTCGTCTTGTAATAGTGGTTTATAATGAGTTCTTTTAAATATGAAGTTTTTAGGAAATGAGTACAGTTACCGCAAGTCTCTGAAGAGGCATATTTCCACAGCCCACCCACGGAAGCTGAGAGAAATGATGTCTCCTGTTACAAATAATGAACGATCGTGTACATACAAGGATCTTACTTGTAAAGGTAGTTTAAAACGCCACCAACAAAATATTCATGTAGAACCGCAACATAAAGGCTTAAAGTGTACGATGTGTGCATTTGAAACCGATTCTAAAAAGTGCTCTTTTCCATTCTGCACATGCATTATGCGTGAAACCAGAAGCCCTGGAATTCTCCAGTGAAGAAGAATATTTAAAATGGGAAGAATAAATGGAATGTGCTACACATTCCAAATTCATTAAAAGCTGTGGCACTAAATTTTATGATGATGGCCCCACATGGTATTATGTTTGCCATCGCTAAGGTCAGTTTATCTCCGAAGGTGATGGGAGACGACATGTAAATTGACAGGGAGCAACAAAATCAATGAAAAGTGCCCTGCAGAGATTAAAGTCCAATACAAGGAAGGAAAATGCCATGTTACTTTTGTGTCCACTCATGTTGGTCACGATCTGGACCTAAGTCATCTGAACCTGACAGAAAAAGAACAGATGAAGATAGCTGAAGACATTGTTGCAGGAATCCCGTTTCCTAGTGTCCTCCAAAAAATTCAAGAAACAGTGCAGAATTCAAATTTGGAGAGAGTGCATCTTACAATGACGCAAGATTTTCATAATATTGCAGCTGGGTAAAAACTGTCTTCAAAGTCAGTCAGACATCCAAATTATGCGATCAGTGTTGAAGCTTGGATGCAAGAAGCGCAGCAAAGTGACGATCCATGTGTATTGTTCTAGAAGCCTCAAGAAACAATTAATGCCTGCACCCTGAACTGAGAAGTGAAAACTTTGTGTTAATTATAATGAACAAAGCACAAGGCGTAATATTAGCTAAATATGGAAGTGATTGAATTTGTGTCGATGGAACCCATGGCCTAAATGGCTATGATTTTGAAGTTACTACGTTACTTGTACTGGATGACATGAAGCAAGGATTTCCCTGTGCTTTCCTCATATCTAACAGGAATGACTCTGATGTTTTGAGTATATTTTTCAATTGTGTTAAGTCTCAGGTTGGACAGATTTCACCAAAAGTATTAATGAAAGTTGTGGCAGAATCGTTTAGTATCGCTTGGAACAAAACAATGGGACCTCGTGAAACGAGACTTTTCTGTACCTGACATGTCGATAGAGCCTGGAGAGTCAATATTAAGAGCAAAATTCGAAATTTGGACAAGAGAAACGAGGTCTATAAACTTGTTAAGTCGTTAATGTAGGTAAAAGACGTTGCTGTGTTTCAGGAATCATTGATAAAAACACTGCAGAAATTCAACAGCGATTCACAGACTTCAGAATTTGGTCACTATTTCAAGACGTATGAAAAGAAAAAAGTGAAGTGTTGGCATATTGTCATCGGATGCGAGGCGGACTCAACACAAAGATGCACCTGGAGAGTATACATAAGACATTGAAATATACACATGACAATGCAAAGCAGGTGAAACGTTTGGATAAAGGTATATCCGCTTTGATGTCGCTTGTAACAGCAAATCTGTTTGACAGGCTCGTTGTCAACGTGAAAGGAAAGCTAACAAGTAAAACGAAAAGCATTCGCCGTACCGGGAAGCAGAAATCCAGTATTTTGATGAATAAGGTCTCAATTAGGAAGGTAGGCGGAGGTTGGGAAGTACCATTGACAAAATCACATGAAGTTTACCTTGTAGGCGAAAACAGTATCCACTGTAATTGTAAATTAATATGCACTGACTGTAAAGTGTGCATCCATAGCTATTCGTGCACGTATTTGGATTATAGCTTTAAGTTAAATATTTGCAAGCATATACATAATGTTTGCCAACTAGAGAGTACAGAAGAAAATCCGTTTGAAATTTCTGAATTACGAGATGTACTAGCAGCTACAGATGTTGGAAACATGTCTTTCATTAATTAGAGGTAAGTGATTCTGAAGCAAGTTAGTGGAAATGCTAATGCATGCACCCCAGAAGCATTGGCAGAAGAGAAGAGAAAAATTATTTCTATTGTTTCTGGTATGTCAGCTAATGAAGTTCAGCTGGCCAACAAAATGATGACTTCATTGAAGGCTATGTAAGTGCTTTTTGCACCAGTAGTGGTATCTCTTACACTAGCCCACAAAGAATTCACAAGAGAAAACTTGTGCCCCAGAGGAGACTGTTTTCAACAAAGAAGAAAAAATGGTTCTGAGCACTATGGGACTTAACTTCTGAGGTCATCAGTCCCCTAGACCTTAGAACTACTGAAACCTAACTAACCTAAGGACATTCAACACATCCATGCCCGAGGCAGGATTCGAACCTGCGACCGCAGGGGTGCGCAGTTCCAGACTACAGCGCCTAGAACCGCTAGGACACTCCGATCGGCAAAGAAGAAAAGCTCCTCACACCACATACCCTTGGCAGTTCCTGATACAGAAGAAACTATCAAGATACTGAGAACAATTCCGGATGAAGGTTTGTATTATTAATTTGCAGCTACTTGCTGTTAATATTTTAAATGTTCATCTGTTGTGATTAGCTCTACATTGGGATGTAGTATGAAGATTCTGACGTGAAAATCAGTTCATTTTTTTATCATTACATAACATGCTTCACACAAACAAAGATAGTGACGTAAGTTCCCTGTCAATTCCATCACATTATACAAACTGATAACCATAATCTAGGTTACAATATATATGTAGTTAATTCTTCCAGTAGACAATATTTGAGATGGTTATCACTAAAGACAATAATCTATTATGGTAGCGCATATGGTGTTACTTCTTTAGACAGATAGGCCTACTGTTTGACATGATTATCATTGGTACATTTTCTACAGTTTGGTATAGTATCAATAACAAACAGATATCTTCTCATGTCTGCTTCAGTATTATTATTATTATTATTTTGTCATACTTGAAAGGTCTCTGATGGATTCCTTTCATGTTAATTTCTTGAATCAGTTGTCATTTACGGCATAAATTCAACGTCTAAATTTACTGTGGTGTTTCTGACTATCTGGGAGGAGACTGAGCAGTGAAACGTGTTACTTTTAGACATAAACAAGAACGATCTGTCACACTACTACACTTTAAAACACGATTTATATGTAATTCATGTCACACAGTCTCATATGGAACCTACATCTGCTTTCTTTTATATACTGTATATGATAAGACACTGTCATCCCCTATCCTTCTGTGTGAGAGGATGAATGAGCAAATGTATTTCTAGTTGCATGCTTGATGGTAGCAGACAAGCCTGTCTGCTAGAGAACAGTAGGACCTACGTTGGAACAGGTAGCTACGCTTTCTAAAAGCAGAGATGTATCTATTCTTAGTATGGTCCTGTCCGTCCCTTGTCATGTTGGCATAGGAAGCTGCCTCTCTGGTCACTTGGTTTGTATCTGTTAAGCACACTCTGTAGGGGCCCAGGTCAGTCGCTCCGCAGCGAGCGTCTGAAGTGATAGGATCTCCACCTAAGCGCGTGTCCATAGGACAATGGATTTCTTAAGTTCAGCTTAACTGAAAATTATTTCAGGTTTAGCTCTAAAATATCTAATGTTATTGTGGTGTCACCGCCAGACACCACACTTGCTAGGTGGTAGCCTTTAAATCGGCCACGGTCCGGTAGTATACCTTGGACCTGCGTGTCGCCACTATCAGTGATTGCAGACCGAGCGCTGCCACACGGCATGTCTAGAGAGACTTCCTAGCACTCGCCCCAGTTATACAATCGACTTTGCTAGCAATCGTTCACTGACAAAATACGCTCTCATTTGTCGAGACCTAGCAAGGCGCCATATTCAGTTATTATTGATATTGTGAAACATGTACTGTCAAGAGCGACGTTCATCACTAATGGATTAAAGTTAAGTATTCCACCAGATACATCCGTTTCTCTCAATTATAATTTCCTTGTCATGTTCCAGACCTCACGCCAGCCTGCGTGAGCTAAAACGCGTACATTTCGGCCTCCTCTAGTAACACAGTGTTGGCTCTCCTGCCAACCACAACATTGGCGACAAGGCAAAACCGCGTTATTATCGATATTGCCCCGATTTACTTGTGTAATGGCTTTCGCCACAATCTCCAGATGTAATGTCCGAATTTTATCGCTTACAGAATCAGCAGACACAGTCATTACTGGATGCCCTTGGACAGCTTGTCCAGGGTCAACGTGCAATGCAAAACGATGAGGCAGCCGCCGCTCCACCACTAACACAGCCACAACATGCAGTTGCACCAACTTTCCGACCTTTTGATGCTGCACTGGAAAGGTGGACGGAGTGGTCACACCAATTTGGATTCCATCTCGCCGCCTACAGAATTCAAGGTAACGAGTGGCAGCCTTTTTTGTTGTCTTTGGTAGGCATACATACACACCGTGTGATAGTCAAATTGTTTCCCTGACGCAACGTAGCAACTCTGTTCTACGAAGAAATTTTGTCTGCATTAGGTGCATATTTCAAAGAATTAGTCAATGTAGTTGCAAAACGGTATACCTTCTTTCGTACAAAACGTACGGCAGGTCAGACTAATCGGGAGTGGGTTGCAACCTTGCAAGGCCTTACTAGGGATTGTGCTTTTGAGTTTCAGTGTGGACTCCCTTATTCAGATGCATTGGTACGTGATGCAATTGCAAAGAACATTTCTGATGTTCGTATAAGGGAACAGATTTTGAAACTAGTCAATCCCTCCCTTCAACAAGTGATGGACATATTGGATCGGCAGGACACACTTGACATTGCTCAGGAATCATTTGAAACTTCACCAGCCGTGTGTCAGGTTAACCGACCCACCGAGCGAGCTGCAAGGAGCAGTAAACAGCCCTCGCGCCCGGCCGCGCCGCTGTCGCCAGGCTCTCAGCCACGTGTGCTGCGCCGGCAAGCAAATGCAGTGCTCAAATCCTGCCCGTGCTGCGCTACTAGACATTCGCGTGAGAATTGCCCGTCACGCCAAGCTATTTGCTTTTATTGTAATAAAAAAGGACATGTTCAGTGTGTTTGCCAGAAAAAGCTCAGATCGGAAGCTCAAAACCATTCCAGGCGCCGGAATCGGAATCGAACCAAGGATACTCAGGCTCATGAAACTTCGCCCATGGAAATTCATGTAGTTCATTCCACTCCGCCCAGTACCACTCTCTCTAACAGTGACTGTGTTCGTCCCACAAATAGTGTGTGTCGACATCGCCAGAACTCCCGTCAAGTCGCAAGTGATTCTGTACCAGTGTCAATTCACGTTGCACGAGACAGTCGCTCTTGTCATCAGCAGGACAATAAACTTTTTGTGGACTTGGACATAAACGGCAAAGCGATACCATTCCAGCTCGATACCGGGGCTGCAGTTTCACTGATCAATCAAGACACTTAAAAACTGCTGGGCACACCTCCGTTGCGTGCCACAATTGTTAAGTTAACTAGCTATTCAGGTCAAAAGATCCCTATGTTAGGACAGTGGAGCCTTCTTGCAACATACAAAGGACAAACAAAACTTGTCTCATTTTACGTCCGTCGCTCTTCTTCTGCAGTGAACTTGTTTGGTTTCGATTTATTTCAGTTGTTTAACTTGTCTATAGTAAATCAGGTCCTATCAGTGAACCAGACTGTGCCTTCCGACAGTGTTTCTAGTCTATGTGAATAAATTGCAGACATTTTTGCACCGGGCCTTGGTTGCGCTAAGAAACTATAAAGCACATTTGGAACTCAAAATAATCGCGCAACTGAAATTTTTCAAAGCGCGCAATGTTCGCCACGCATTGTGTGATGAGGTCGCAAAAACATTACTCGATTTGGAATCACAAGGTGTAATTGAACATGTGCAGGCTTCTCTCTGGGCTTCACCGTTAGTAATTTTGCCAAAACCTTCGGGAAAATTGAGACTTTGTGTGGACTTCAAGGCAATAGTGAATCAACAACTAGTGATTGCAACTTTTCCTTTACCCTGCCCGGAAGACCTTTTTGACAAACTGTGCCCGGGTAAATATTTTTCGAAATGGACCTCGCAGATGCGTGCTTGCAAATACCGGTGGACGAAGAATCCCAGCGCGTTTTGGTTGTTAACACGCATCTTGGGTTGTGTCAATTCAAACGAATGCCACTCGGGTGTGCATCCGCCACTGCATTGTTTCAGCATTATCTCCAAACTGTTTGTGCGTCGGTCCCTACTGCAGCAAATTATCTGGACGATATTGTGATCTCCGGAAAGACGGAAGAAGAACATTTGGCCAATCCCAGAACATTATTTCAGGTCTTGCGACAAAATGGTCTTCGCTTGAGGAAGGACAAATGTGTGTTTTTTGCTCGCGATTTGCCATACCTGGGACACGTACTCAATGCCCAAGGCATACATCCCAGTCCCACGCACCTTCGTGCCATACAAGACTTGCCTTCGCCGCAGAATTTGAAGCAGCTACAGAGTGTGCTGGGAAAAATAAATTACTATAACAGATACGTGCCACATGCCTCTTCCATTTCAGCTCAGCTTCATCGCTTACGCCGTAAAGGCGTTCCGTTCGTCTGGACGACGGAATACGAACGCGCCTTTCGCCAGTTGAAATCGGCGTTGCTTTCCAATACTTGCCTTACGCCATTCGATCCCCAGAAGCCCCTTTTGATGATGGTGGATGCATCGGATTTCGGGATCGGCGCTGTGCTTGCGCACAAAGATGGATCGCACGATCGCCCTATTGCCTTTGCGTCCAAATTGCTCTCGTCTGCGCAAAGAAATTATTCACAGATCGAGAAAGAAGCATTGGCTCTCGTATTTGGTGTTACAAAGTTTCATGATTTCTTGTATGGTCGTCACTTTACCATCATCACTGACCACAAACCTTTGACATCGCTTTTTCATCCGAACAAGCCTGTACCTCCACGTACAGCGCAGAAATTCATTCGCTGGTCTAATTTCCTCTCGTAGTACCGCTACGATATCTTGTATCGGTCCACTGCTAAGCACGGAAACGCCGATGCGTTGTCCCGTTTGCTTGTTGCTGAGGATACAGCATTCGATTCCTCCGAACTTGCTGGCATGTTCATTGATTCGGAAACCGATGACGTGGTCGAATCGTTTCCGATTGATTTTCGTCGTGTAGCTACAACCACAGCTGCCGACCCTGTCCTTGCTACCGTTCTGCGTTTTGATGCTACGCAATGGCCCTTGTCAAAGTCACGGATCGGGGATACGTTGATTCGCCGATTTTTTGCTCACAAGGAGAGACTTTTTGTTCGACGTGGTGTTTTGCTGTTGCGTTCTGATAATGATCGGTCCAGGGCCGTGGTCCCACGTTCGTTACAGTCGTCTGTCTTACAGCTTCTCCAACAAGGACATTGGGGTACAGTGAGAACGAAACAACTTGCTCGTAAGCACTGTACTTGGTTCGGAATCGATGCCGCGATTACGAATATGTGCTCTTCTCGCATGGTGTGTGCCGAACAACAACCAGCACCACCGCGGAAATTCTTTGCGTGGCCAAAAGCCACTTCCCCTTGGCAACGCTTACACATCGATTTTGCTGGTCCATTCTGGAATGCTCGATGGTTGGTTGTGGTAGATTCATTCAGTAATTTTCCTTTTGCTGTCCGGATGTCTTCCACGACGTCATCTGCCACCATCCAAGCGTTATCTGCTTTTTTTTGCATTGAATGTCTTCCACAGACTATTGTTTCCGACAATGGCCCACAATTCATGTCCGCAGAATTTCAGTCATTCTGCAAGGCCAATGGTATACAACATCTGACGTCCTCGTCGTTTCCGCCACAGTCAAACGGTGCCGCTGAACGATTGGTCAGGACTTTCAAGTCACAGATGTTGAAGTTGAAAGAGTCGCATTCTCGGGAGGACGCGTTATTGCTCTTTTTGTCTTCGTATCGCTCTCAGCCGCGAGATGGTCGCTCACCGGAAGAGTTGCTCCATGGTCGTCATCATCGAACCTTGATGTCTTTGCTAAATCCGCCGCATCAGGTTCCTGTGCAGCGGCAGACACCTGCTTTTGCTCCAGGCGACGTTGTCTACTATTGCCACTATCGAGGTTCACGGCGTTGGCTCGAAGGGCGCATTCTTCGCTGCCTCGGCCGCGTTATGTATCTGGTTTTGGGGCCTTCTGGTGAGGTGCGTCGGCATCTCAATCAGCTGCGCCTCTGTCGTCACACGGGATCTGCCTCTCCCCGTCTGCTTTCAGCGACGGTGCCGTCCGGTCACCGCCCTAGGGACCCATCTACTGGCTCGCCTCGGCTCCAGGTGTTACCGACGCTGCCTTCCATTTTACCCCATGGCGACGCGCCGCCGCCGCCGCCTGTTCTCCCGCCAGCGACGCCCGCAGTGGACGCTTCGCTGCAGCCGCCGGGCGCCTCCCTGGGTCACGCGCCGCCGATCGTTTTCGGGACCAGTTATCCTCCGACATGGAACTCTTGCCCGCTCCGGACCATGTGTCGTCTTCGCGTACATCGCATGTTGGCGTGCACCCTGGAGCAGGTTTTCAGGCGTTTCCTAGCTCCCCGCGGTCCGAATGGTAGGGTGGGGGTGGCACAGCCTCGCCTGTCGTTAGGCTCCCCACCTCGTCGCATACAACATGGGGTCCTCCCCACGTCGGACGGAAGCCTTATACCACAACCGTACGCCGATTTGCAGGGGAGGAATGTGGTGTCACCGCCAGACACCACACTTACTAGGTGGTAGCCTTTAAATCGGCCGCGGTCCGGTAGTATACGTCGGACCCGCGTGTCGCCACTATCAGTGGTTGCAGATCGAGCTCCGCCACACGGCATGTCTAGAGAGACTTCCTAGCACTCGCCCCAGTTGTACAACCGACTTTGCTAGCGATCGTTCACTGACAAAATACTCTCTCATTTGCCGAGACTATCGTCTCCAGGCGACGGCAGTATAGCATAGCCTTCAGCTACGTCATTTGCTATGACCTAGCAAGGCGCCATATTCAGTTACTATTGATATTGTGAATCATGTACCGTCAAGAGCGACGTTCATCATTAATGGATTAAAGTTAAGTATTCCACCAGATACATCCGTTTTTCTCAGTTCTAATTTCCTTGTCATGTTCCAGACCTCACGCCAGCCTCCGTGAGCTAAAACGCGTGCATTTCGGCCTCCTCTAGTAACACGGTGTTGGCTCTCCTGCCAACCACAACAGTTATCTTAAATTGCAACGCAGTGTAATTCGAGTGTGAAGTTGAGAATATCTTCTGGTAGTTGCTTTGTCACTACTTTGTGAGTAAAGTGGAATCACGTGTTGATCAGTAACTCTAACTAAGATCATCAATCCGAAATGCGAATTTGCGTGAGATTATAACGTCTCGTCTTGACAATATTTTTCAATATAGCAACTTTTGTTTATGTTCAACCCACTTTGTGAGACCAGTACCACGTGCTTATACAATTGTTTGACCCATCAGGTTAATAGTAAGACGATAGTAACCAGTTCGAGGTTTTTCTTTTGTAAATCGCGTTTCGATGTAATTTATTTTAATTATCAAAATTATTGTGGAGTTACACTCTTTGTGTAAACCAAGTTGACCACGTGAAGGATGTGGTGTATGTATCAAAGTAGCCCTGAGCAATTCTTTTCAGGAAGATTTCACAGAGAGTTAGTATGAATTTAGTATACGAGTGTGTGGTAATTTCATTACGGACAGGATTGCGCTACGAACGGAACTTCTTTGGGTGAAAAATGAATCAGTTGGTTGTGGTTAATTTCCTCTTGCATATGTTTCAACGTTCTTCGTGTGTTATTTTATGAATGCTGTGTTGCATGTAGTCTCCCAATCTTGGCTCCCTATTTGAAGTGTTCCGTAAGATTACTAACTCACATTTACAGAATCCTAAATAAGGCACCAGTTTACTTATGAATCAAGTTTGATATGCTGAAATTTTAACGGAACAATGATCAGTGTTAAAATAAATGTCCAAATATAAACTGAGATATCCCAAAACGTTTTCGGTCCCGGGTTCGATCCCCGCCACTGCCTAAATTTTGATAAATAATCAGCATTGGCGGCCGAAGACTTCCAGCGTAAGAAGTCAGCCTCACTCTGCCAATGGCCTTGTCAAAGAGGGCGGAGGGCACTCTCTTGTCCTAGGGGTGGGATATTGCCCCCAAAGGCGGAAGAATCAGCAATGATCAACGTCATGAGGATGCAGAAGGCAATGGAAACCACTGCATTAAAGACACGTAACGTGTATCCACAGGACATGTGGCCTGTAATTGAAGAAGTGTCATGATGATCTCTCCATTGGCAAAAAATTCCGGAATAGTCCCCCATTCGGATCTCCGGGAGGGGACTGCCCAGGGGGAGGTTACCATGAGGAAAAGATTGAATTATCAACGAAAGGATAACGTTCTACGAGTCGGGGCGTGGAATGTCAGAAGCTTGAACGTAGTAGTGAAACTAGAAAATCTGAAAAGGGAAATGCAAAGGCTCAATCTAGATATAGTAGGGGTCAGTGAAGTGAAGTGGAAGGAAGACAAGGATTTCTGGTCAGATGAGTATCAGGTAATATCAACAGCAGCAGAAAATGGTATAACAGGTGTAGCATTCGTTATGAATAGGAAGGCAGGGCAGAGGATGTCTTACTGTGAACAGTTCAGTGACTGGGTTGTTCTAATCAGAGTCGACAGCAGGCCAACACCGACAACGATAGTTCAGGTATACATGCCGACGTCGCAAGCTGAAGATGAACAGATAGAGAAAGTGTATGAGGATATTGAAAGGGTAATGCAGCATGTAACGGAGGAAGAAAATCTAATGGTCATGAGCGACTGGGATGCAGTTGTAGGGGAAGGAGTAGAAGAAGAGGTTACAGGAGAATATGGGCTTGGGACAAGGAATGAAAGAGGAGAAAGACTAACTGAGTTCTGTAACAAGTTTCAGCTACTAATAGCGAATACCCTGTTCAAGAATCACAAGAGGAGGAGGTATACTTGGAAAAGGCCGGGAGATGTGGGAAGATTTTAATTAGATTACATCATGGTCAGACAGAGATTCCGAAATCAGATACTGGATTGTAAGGCGTACACAGGAGCAGATATAGACTCAGATCACAATATAGTAGTGATGAAAAGTAGGCTGAAATTCAAGAGATTAGTCAGGAAGAATCAATACGCAAAGAAGTGGGATACGGAAGTACTAAGGAATGACGAGATACGTTTGAAGTTCTCTAACGCTATAGATACAGCAATAAGGAATAGCGCAGTAGGCAGTACAGTTGAAGAGGAATGGACATTTCTAAAAAGGGCCATCACAGAAGTTGCGAAGGAAAACATAGGTGCAAAGAAGGTACCTGCGAAAAAACCATGGGTAACAGAAGAAATACTTCAGTTGATTGATGAAAGGAGGAAGTACAAACATGTTCCGGGAAAATCAGGAATACAGAAATACAAGTCGCTGAGGAATGAAGTAAATAGGAAGTGCAGGGAAGCTAAGACGAAATGGCTGCAGGAAAAATCTGAAGACATCGAAATAGATATGATTGTCGGAAGGACAGACTCGGCATACAGGAAAGTCAAAACAACCTTTGGTGACATTAAAAGCAACGGTGGTAACATTAAGAGTGCAACGGGAATTCCACTGTTAAACGCAGAGGAGAGAGCAGATAGGTGGAAAGAAGACATTGAAAGCCTCTATGAGGGTGAAGATTTGTCTGATGTGATAGAAGAAGAAACAGGAGTCGATTTAGAAGAGATAGGGGATCCAGTATTATAATCGGAATTTAAAAGAGCTTTGGAGGACTTACGGTCACATAAGGCAGAAGGGATAGTTAACATTCCATCAGAATTTCTAAAATCATTGGCGGCCGCGGTGGTCTCGCGGTTCTAGGCGCGCAGTCTGGAACCGCGCGACTGCTACGGTCGCAGGTTCGAATCCTGACTCGGGCATAGATGTGTGTGATGTCCTTAGGTTAGTTAGGTTTAAGTAGTTCTAAGTTCTAGGGGACTGATGACCACAGCTGTTAAGTCCCATAGTGCTCAGAGCCGTCTAAAATCATTGGGGGAAGTGGAAACAAAACGACTATTCACGTTGGTGTGTAGAATATATGAGTCTGGCGATATACCATCTGACTTTCGGAAAAGCATCATCCACACAATTCCGAAGACGGCAAGAGCTGACAAGTGCGAGAATTATCGCACAATCAGCTTAACAGCTCATGCTTCGAAGCTGCTTACCAGAATAACATACAGAAGAATGGAAAAGATAATTGAGAATGCGCTAGGTGACGATCAGTTTGGCTTCAGGAAAAGTAAAGGGACGAGAGAGGCAATTCTGACGTTACGGCTAATAATGGAAGCAAGGCTAAAGAAAAATCAAGACACATTCATAGGATTTGTCGACCTGGAAAAAGCGTTCGACAATATAAAATGGTGCAAGATGTTCGAGATTCTGAAAAAAGTAGGGGTAAGCTATAGGGAGAGACGGGTCATATACAATATGTACAACAACCAAGAGGGAATAATAAGAGTGGACGATCAAGAACGAAGTGCTCGTATTAAGAAGGGTGTAAGACAAGGCTGTAGCCTTTCGCCCCTACTCTTCAATCTGTACATCGAGGAAGCAATGATGGAAATAAAAGAAAGGTTCAGGAGTGGAATTAAAATACAAGGTGAAAGGATATCAATGATACGATTCGCTGATGACATTGCTATCCTGAGTGAAAGTGAAGAAGAATTATACGATCTGCTGAACGGAATGAACAGTCTAATGAGTACACAGTATGGTTTGAGAGTAAATCGAAGAAAGGCGAAGGTAATGAGAAGTAGTAGAAATGAGAACAGCGAGAGACTTAACATCAGGGTTGATGGTCACGAAGTCAATGAACTTAAGGAATTCTGCTACCTAGGCAGTAAAATAACCAATGACGGACGGAGCAAGGAGGACATCAAAAGCAGACTCGCTATGGCAAAAAAGGCATTTCTGGCCAAGAAAAGTCTACTAATATCAAATACCGGCCTTAATTTGAGGAATAAATTTCTGAGGATGTACGTCTGGAGTACAGCATTGTATGGTAGTGAAACATGGACTGTGGGAAAACCGGAACAGAAGGGAATCGAAGCATTTGAGATGTGGTGCTATAGACGAATGTTGAAAATTAGGTGGACTGATAAGGTAAGGAATGAGGAGGTTCTACGCAGAATCGGAGAGGTAAGGAATATATGGAAAACACTGATAAGGAGAAGGGACAGGATGATAGGACATCTGCTAAGACATGAGGGAATGACTTCCAAGGTACTAGAAAGAGCTGTAGAGGGCAAAAACTGTAGAGGAAGACAGAGATTGGAATACGTCAAGCAAATAACTGAGGACATAGGTTGCAAGTGCTACTCTGAGATGAAGAGGTTAGCATAGGAAAGGAATTCGTGGTGGGCCACACCAAACGAGTCAGTAGACTGATGACCAAAAAAAAAAAAAAAAAAAAAAAAAAAATCACCAGTTATCGCAAGATGAGTACTAAAAGATTATAATTAATGTTAGTCTGGTTGGGAATTTGGTAAGCTAGACTGGGTACCTGGTGAAACAGTTGCGCAGTAATGCAAGGTTAACTTCCTTAGATAGCTCACAGCTTTTAACCCACTTTTATGGTCTTGAATATCAGCACCGCCTTCAGAAAAATTTTATGCAACAACGTTACACATGGCGCCCCTGTTCTGTGATTCCGCTAGACTCTGGAATCTCTGAAACGTTAGATTGCGAGCGTTGTATAATTTTAATTTTTTTCCCTGCAGCGCTCAAACAACTTCTGCATTGTTTCTGAGCAGACTTTCAAAAGATTCACGGCGTTGTTGAGCGGCGTTGTGTTGTTTGTCTTGTTTTGTTTCCTATATTTGTGTGTTTTATATGTATGTATTTTTTTTCTCGCTTGTAAATTGCACTGACTTCGATCAAAGATATAAATTTGTTTTACGTGTGAAAAAGTGCGTACTAGATTGGGTACCTTTCGTGTGACTGTCGTAATTTTTGGGGGATATATTTATTCTGATTAGTGTGTTGCATACCGGATATAAATTGAACTAATGCAGACACGTAACCAAGCTAAAAGTAGGCGGTCTAACAACTTAAGCAGCATGGACCAAGGGGATAATTTGATTTCGAATATTAACGCGTCAGACAGTTCCGAAAATCCATTGGGGATACTTCAGAGGAAATGCAAAACAGGACGAACGGACCATCAGAGCCAGAAATTAATTTGCCTCCAACCAACCAAATTGATTTGGCAGAACTTATGAAAGCCTTATTGCAACAAAATAAAGAAAACGCAGAGAAATCTGAAAAATCGATCCGAGAGCTAGGCGGTCAAATGACGCAAAAATCTGAAAAATCGATCCGAGAGCTAGGTGAACAAATGACGCAAAAATCTGAAAAATCGTTCCGAGAGCTAGGCGAACAAATGATGCAGAAATCTGAAAAATCGATCCGCGAGCTTGGCGAACAAATAGGCGAAAAACTAATCCAGCAGACAAATAAAGTCGAAAAGTCGATGCAGCGAGTGTCCAATGATATCTCACAAAGAACAAACAATCTGGCAAGTGAAATAAAAAGGGATATTATGAAAGAATTAGGCCGTACATTTGAACAAATCGATGTTCGTCTGCAAGCCTTAGAACAAGGCAAGCGGAGTCACGATGCAGAATCGAAAGAATGCGAGAAGCAGCTACTTAGGAATTTCCAAGCGAGGAGAGAAGAATGCCAAAGGGAATACCAGCAGGTACTCTCCAGGGTCCAGGAGGCAGAAACGCATTGTCCCGCGTCCGTTAGCAACACATAGCAGGCAACAGTCAAGCGATTCACGCACTCGAACAGCAAGTAGAAATATTGAAGCAGACTGAGGCAGAGGACAACAGACAAATACAAGATAAGATTGCGGCATTAGCGGACATCATAGGCACGATGAAGGTGACGGAGAGCGATAACAATACTACATCGGTAGCGGTCGTAGAGACCGAAGAAGTGCGTTCGCTTCTTAGATTTCAGAAGGGGCAGTTCGAAGTGAACAGGTGGCACAAAGCTGTAACAGGCGAATTACAAGAACGCGTGGCGCATCTAGAAAGCCGCATGGCGTGTGATTCCGAACTCACCAATAGCACTAAAAATAGCTGTACGAACAGTGCAGAGAGGGACTCCGGCCACGAGGGAGATTTTAACGACAGGGAAGAATGTATTTTGATGGGCAGACATGAGAAAAATAGAAACATTCAAGGGCCTCGCCGGGAGGAAATGCGGGGATTTGATTTCAAACATTTCCTTATGGTGAGAAAGTTTGAGATATTTCGAAATTCGCAAAAAGGAATACATCCACGAGCATGGCTCGAGCAATTTGAGTTCTGTCTTCCCCCCGACTGGGCAAGTTCACATGAGATAGAATATATGTGTGGCTATTTGGAAGGCGAACCGGCGATTCGCATGAGGTCGGCAGCGCGTCACTGCAACTCCACTCAGGAGTTTCGACAAGCCTTTCTGTCCGCCTATTGGTCGGAAGCGGCACAAGATAGGGTCAAGCATGGCATAATTATGCTGCCTAATTTGAACCAGTCTGGTTTCGTCATCCCAGCACGCCTATTCGACCACATGCTGCAGGCAAATCAATCTCTGTACGACCCATACGGGCCTGCGGAACTAATTAAGATATGCATCACCAAATTGCCGATGCACTTGCGCCACGTCATTCTTGCGGGACGATGCAAAGAGGACGTGGAAACGTTTAAGACACTTCTCCAAGAGTTGGAATACAATACAAGAGAATGCCCGCCTAATCAGGCACAAAGTTATTATGGGACACAGCAGCGCGATCGCAGTCGTGGCCATAGTACTAATCAACAGCGTGACTGGTCGTCGCGACGCGAACGGAACAATAATCGGGACCGGCCGTATAGAAACTGGGGTAACAGTCGCGAACACAGGTGGAACGACGGAAATGATCGAGGACGTGGACAGGATCGTGAACGCAACAGTTACGGCAACCAGAATCGATACTACAGTGAACACGGTGGGAATAGGACTGTAGGCGGAGCACCTCATGATGTTGAAATTCGGCCGGCTAACCCAAGACATAGCCCAGCAAATGGAAATGAACAAAACCGGCAATGACAAATGATCATCGCAGAAGGCGCCCAATCAGAACAAATGAGTGACATGGCAAATGAGTACATAGGGTGTATAGAGAGGAGAATGAATTGATTGGTTTACATTTGTGACATATGCATTTTGAATAATATGTTGGTAAAAATAATGATAAATATGTTTCTATGTGCTTGATTGAAGTGATGTTTTTAGTTTCTTTTTTCTTTCCTTGTGCAATTAGGATTTAGGTTGGTTCAAATGTGAAGATAAAAGGTTTCTTTGTGAATGAGTGAAATGCTGTTTATGGTTTTTTTGTGTAAATTGAAAAGAGTCGGTTCTGAGAGAAGCGAGATCTGTGTTGAATCAGTGCAAAACTAAGGGGAATATCCGATCTGTGGGTATTATGGGTCTGGCAAACCCAGGTCCCCAGCTGTTTGTAGCCTTGTTTCCGATTTTCTGCTTTCGGTGCTACTATCTATCTATTACTATTCTATATCTGTCAGTATAAATGAGGATCTCTTACTATAATATGCGTGCTGTATGAATATTTTAAGATAGGAGAACTCTGAGAAAGGCATGAGTGAGTTTGGAATCTTGAAAACAGGAACCGATAATACGATTGTTTAACCAATGGCTTCCCAATGTGCGCTAATATATTAATATTGATGACATAATTTTTTTGTTCTTTATAGCTGAGTACGTAAAGTGCTGTCTGTGGATTTCGTAAGTGGATTGATTCCCTCCAAGGTGAAAGAAGAGTTGTGGTGTGTGTAATTTACGTGGCCGTGAAATAGTATTATGGCAGTCAAATGACGAGCAATTTTCCAGCAAACGGAGAATGGAACGGAAATATGGATCCTTTTTGTAGTCTTGACTGATGTTGAGCCAGAGCCTGAAAAATTATTCTGCTTTAATACTTGCCCTAGAAAAGTGACGTTTATGTGTTTTGCTGATGCTGTGAGCATTACAACTTACTGTTTTCGCTGGTGCGGGATTCACTGCATCCTATATGAGTTGACTGAAGAAATGTCCCTCTTGAAGGTAGAGGAAGATTAAATAATTTTGATTATGGGACCGAAGGAAAGCTTGGTTTAAAAATAAAGGAGACCACAATTTTGCCATTAATGAGAAATGAATCAAGAAAAACTACCACAGGCGAAATAACTAATTTGGAAGCGAAAGGTAACTTAAAGAAGGAACGAAATTTGAGCAAAATGGGTAAGAAAATGTAGTATAACCTGTATGATGAAAATATTTTACCCTTCTCAGAGTCATCTGTGTGATTAATTCTTGTGATAACGTAATCTTAGATGAACTTGTCTTACTGTTTTATGTATGGACATATGAGTGTGACAAATGTATAATTGCGAGTCTGTTATCAGGTGTGTCAACTGGTATAGATGTTTTGGCGTGTAAATAACCATTGTTCTTTTTACTGTGTATGTGTAAGGAAAGCTTCTCCATATTTATCATGTGACAAGACATATGCCGCAAGCGTCAGGAAGAGGACGAATTAGAACAATAGTGGTATAAACACTGTGTTGAAGTAGCATTGAAGTAGCTTGTTGGATTAACTAGTAGTGGATTGAAGTAAAATTCTGAGTAATTCATATTTATGGGAAGTTAGTTTGTAGAATAGACAACAGGTGTGCATGTCTGTGTGTAAATAACATGTGAACCCTATGCTTTCCTGACTTATTCTTGCACAAAGCATAATCCTATTCATTTTAGTTAATTAATAAGTAGCATTTGATTTATTAAAACGCCAGTGAAGCATATTAGTGACGTGGATTTAGATACTACATTGTCAGTTCATTTAATTTTTATTTTTATGCTGTCAAGTCATTTCCCTTTAATTTTGTATATTGTCAAGTCATTTAACTTTTATTTTTATGTTGTCGATTCATCTAACTTTTTTATTTAAAAAAATTAAGTCTCACTTTTGTTCTTAAAACTTGTGAAAGACAATACTAAGTGGTATTATGTATGACATTTTGTAATCACATAACTATGATGAACAATTTCTGTGAATGCAGTTGAGAACGTGAAAGCTAACAGGCTAAACTCTTACGAGACAGTGGGAGCAGCGCGGAGGACAACTAGTTGTAAACAGGCGGGTTTCCCAGCAGGACACACTGTCAACCGGGCCACTTCGGGAGCGCGGTCGACAACAAAAGAAGGGTATGGGACAAACACTTTCCCTTCGAGGAGGCGATGACCTGTGATGGTTGAGCGGTCCACCGCGCAGATATCCATCTGCTGGCAACACACCACATGCACGCGACCGTGACGAGACGGCCGCGGTGAAACGACAGAAGACAGGGGATAAAGGGGTGTGGAGCCTTTTGACAGGTACTGTCCAGAGAAACTTGCAGGCATCAATGACGACTATCAACATTTCTTGGCGGAAGCCCATTGTCAAGCGACAGTAAATCATGGTTCGGTGTTCTCTGATTGCTAAGGGTGGCACAAAGAAGAGCCACTAAGTGTCATCCTTGCCCAGGAATATCAAACGGGCGAGCCAATTGAGGATAACGCAAGAATTTAACATCACAAGGGGCGTGGAGCCTTTTGGTAGGTACTGTCCAGAGAAATTGGCACACTTCAACACCGCCTATCAACATTTCCTGATGGATGCCCACTGTCAAGCGACAGTAAATCATGGTTCGATGTTCTCTGGTCGCTAAGGGTGGCACAAAGAACAGCCATTAAGTGTCATCCTTGCCCAGGAATATCAAACCGGCGAGCCAATTAAGGATAACTGAAGAATGTACCAACACAAGGCACGTGGAGCCTTTTGACACATACTGTCCAGAGAAACTGGCAGACCTCAACGACGTCTATCAACATTTCCTGGCGGATGCCCACTGTCAAGCGACAGTAAATCATAGTTTGTTGTCTCTGATCGCTAAGGGTGGCACAAAGAAGAGCCATTAAGAGTCATCCTTGCCCAGGGATATCAACCCGGCGAGTCAAACGAGGATACCACACGAATTTGACAACACAAACATGCAACCAAATCGAGATGTACATGACATGGGCCACTAAGAGAAACTTCATGAGAGGGCAGAGACAGCAGGATTGCACGCTACAGATGGACAAAAAACCCTAGTGACAGCTGCGACGACTACCCCCCCCCCCTCCTCTTACATTGTACCTCGGAACAGTGGAACTACTGAGTGTGCCAGTGAACAGTGATTATACAATTCTTAGTCCATTGCATATACGTGTGTTCTTTCAGAGATACTTTGATCATGTATTTTGCAGGGGTTCGATTTTTGGTGTTTTTTTCTTATTAGACTGAATCTTGTATTTTGTAGGTGTTTTATTTATTGGTATTTTTTCTAGACGTTGACTACTCTACTTTCAGAGCTGTTTTATTTCTCAATGTTTGTGTTTGTGTGATGTATTAGATTTGTGATACTTTGTTCCGTAAATTCATTCCTGTGGCATTGCTTCGTTTATTAGTCAGATAGCTATTCATTCTCATTGGACTGTGATCGATTAGCCTTTGCATGGGTCATATTTAAAGTGAGGAAGCCATTAAGGGTAACAATCACATAATTAATTGTAGTTTCAGTATAATGACACAGTGATCATTGTTTGCTAACTAACTGAAATATAGTAGAGTGATTAAATTAGTGCCACAAAGTTATTTTAATTCTACAAATTAATAGTCTTATAAGATATAGAATTTTTTGCGACAAACACTTTGTAAAACATATTTTTTTTCTCTAATCATGTTTTTTGCTTTTGCAGATTGTGCATTGTAATGTTCTGCTTTATAATACTGATGTTATTTTCATATTTTTTTAAACTACTGTGACACCTTTGTTATTTTCAAATTTTACTTGTTAATAAACAGTCATAAATTTTACTGTGATCAGTTGGCTCTTGCAATGAGCAAATACTAGTGAACTCCATAAGGGTAACAACCAGTAATTGTTTTCATATTAATGACACAGGGACCATTGTTTTTACTTGCTGACCGAGTTAGGTGTACACTATCTTTTAAATAGGTGTCACAGATTGTTTTTTTCTCTTTGAAATTGGTAGATTCTAAATATGTGCTGAAATTATTGTGTTTTAGCAAGTAGATGGTGACCTTTTGCCTTTTTCTTTACATTTTTGGTTTATGTTGGGTGTGAGAAGCCTGCTTGGGAATGTCCTAGCATGGCCAGAAAATTCCCTGCACAGTCTTTTCCCGGAGCGTTGGGGTAATGAAAGGTATCTGTTGGATTCCTTTCATGTTCATTTCTTAAATGTCATTTACGGCATAAATTCCTCTTCTAAATTTACTGTGGTGTTTCTGACTATCTGGGAGGAGACTGAGCAGTGAAAAGTGATGCTTTTACACATAAACAAGAACGATCTGTCACACTACTACACTTTAAAACACAGTTTCTATGTAATTCATGTCACACAGTCTCATACGGAACCTACATTCGCTTTCTTTTGTATACAGTATATGATAAGATACTGCCATTCTTAGTATGGTCCTCTCTGTCCCTTGTCATGTTTGTATAGGAAGCTGCCTCTCTGGTCACTTCGTTTGTATCCGTTAAGCATGCTCAGTAGGGGCCCAGGTCAGTCGGTCCGCGGCGAGCATCTGAAGTGGTAAGATCTCCACCTAAGATCGTGTCTGCTAAGTACGTAGGACAATGGATTTCTTAAGTTCAGCCTAACTGAAAATTTAATCACCTTCATTTCAGGTTTAGCTCTATAATATCTAATGTTATCTTAAATTGCAACACAGTGTAATTCGAGTGTGAAGTTCAGAATATCTTCTGGTAGTTGCTTTGTCACTACTTTGTGAGTAAAGTAACTCTAACTAAGATCATCAATCTTAAATGCGAATGTGCGTGAGATTATAACGTCTCGTCTTGACAATATTTTTCAATATAGCAACTTTTGTTTATGTTCAACCCACTTTGTGAGACCAGTACCACGTGCTTATACAATTGTTTGACCCATCAGGTTAATAGTAAGACGATAGTAACCAGTTCGAGGTTTTTCTTTTGTAAATCGCGTTTCGATGTAATTTATTTTAATTATCAAAATTATTGTGGAGTTACACTCTTTGTGTAAACCAAGTTGACCACGTGAAGCATGTTGTGTAAGCATCAAAGTAGCCCTGAGCAATTCTTTTCAGGAAGATTTCTCAGACGGTTAGTATGAATTTGGTATACCAGTGTGTGGTAATTTCATGACGGACAGGATTGCGCTACAAACGTAACTTCTTTGGGTGAAAATGGAATCGGTTGGTTGTGGTTAATTTCCTCCTGCATATGTTTCAACGTTCTTCGTGTGTTATTTTATGAATGCTGTGTTGTATGTAGTCTCCCAATCTTGGCTCCTTATTTGATGTGTTCCGTAAGATTACAAACTCACATTTACACAATCCTAAATAAGGCACCAGTTTACTTATGAATCATGTTTGGTATGTTGAAATTTTAACGGAACAATGATCGATGTTAAAATAAATGTCCAAATATAAACTGATGTATTTCTTTTTATTTAAACTGTCTTTATATATATCACCGGTTATCGTAAGATGAGTACTAAAAGATTATAATTAATGTTAGTCTGGTTGGGAATTTGGTAAGCTAGACTGGGTACCTGGTGAAACAGTTGTGCAGTAATGAAAGGTTAACTTCCTCAGATAGCTCACAGCTTTTAACCCACTTTTATGGTCTTCAATATCAACACCACCTTCAGAACAAATTAATGCAACAACATTACATACTTTCCCTTTCAGATTTTATTTATAAATTTCATGTTCATGTGATGTGGAATTTTTTCATGTAGTTTTAGTCTGTGACTGAATCACTCTCTCTGAAAAACCTGTGAGATTTTCTTCATCTGCCGCTATGGCTTGGATAGTATTTTTTGTGGTCTGAAAGTATTGAAGAAGTTATTTTTCTGAGAACCCCAAAAATAATACTACAGCTAATGACTGAAATAAAATATACAAAATACATATTTTTTAAACTTTAATGAATGATATTATTTATGGTGTTCATGACTTTGTTTTTTTACTTAGTATGCTGTGCACATGATAACTCCACAATATCTTTTTAATTACTGATACACTTACCTATTTGACACAGATTATGAGGTACAATTTTTTTGATCAAATAGTGTATTTCACGTATACATTCTACAGACTGTTTTGTGGTGAAGTGAACAATTTTAGGTTTTGCATAGTTTAATTATTTTTTACTTGCTGTGGTGTGCTGCTGTATTTTCACTTAGTAATTCTATCGGTATGGCTGGAACCTGCAAATAAGTTTGAACTTAGAGTGTGCAATGACATGTCATGCTTGGTTCAGTCTCATACCATCCTCTATGTAGATAACTCACAAGTAATAGGCTGCTATAACACTGATGAAGATTTTATCTGTCATACTGAGTAAAGGCTTGGAGAATCAAGTGCTTTCTCAGTATGGCAGATTATTTGCATGTTCCAGCAGAACCAATAGATCAACTGAGTGAAAACACAGTGGCATACACAGCAGTGAGACATGCAACATGGATCATCTGGTATGTGATGGCAGTTCCATGAAGTTCACCACACTGCAAGTGATTTATCTTCTATTTCACTCATATGCAGTGGCATGTTTCTGTTCTATGTATGGAACATGATTTAAAATCCTGTATCTGTCAGTACATATGTGCAACAAACTTTGAGTCAACCAAGGCAGAAACAGCTCCAACGTAACACACCAGGTATTAGATTAATTCTGTGTTATGCACAATGATGAAATGCCTTGTGAGTGATCGTCATATTCATATATGCCCAGTGTTACATCCCTGTTCCAGCATACAATGCCTGCATTCTGAATTAATGTTTACTTACAGGGTCTGTTACTGAGTGTGAAGGACTAGCTTTTGGCATTCCTTGGCAGCAAGAAATCCCTAACAGCGCACCAGGTTCGAGATCAGTTTTGTGTTATGCATAAAACCGAAGTGCCTTGTGAGACATCACTATATTCATATATGCCCAAGGCCACTTCCCTGTTCCAGTATACAATGCCTGCATTCTGATTTAATATTTACTTTCAGAGTTTGTCGCTGTATTGTGTGACACAGCAATTGTTACTGAACATCTCCAACACACCACCTAAGGTGGTCTGTCCCTGTAGCTGTGTGGTTAGAGAGAGACAGATAGCTATGCAGGGGCCCAGGTGCATTTCCTGGCCGAGTCGGAGAATCTATCCTCTCGGAGGCTGGGTGATATGTTGCCCTTATCACCATTTTACCTTTTTTTGAGATGCAAGGCACCAAAGTGGTATCAACTGATGAAGACTTGCTGTAGGCAGCCGAATGGTCCTGCATAGGATCTGCCAATGAGGATTTCCATTCTTTCACACTAGGTATGAAACTGATTCCATGTTATACAAATTATTGAAATGTGTTGTGAGTCATCTCAGAAATCATATATGCTCAGTCAATTTAATATTTATTTGCAGGGATCTAGAGTAAGCAGTGTATAGCTGTGTACGCTATGATGCATTGTTGTGACTTACAACTAGCATGGCAGTACAGCACGCCACTGTAACGGTGTCAACAGCGCTGGGTAGTGTTGTCTGCTCCACTGGATGGTGGTGAATGAGAAATAGACTTGCCACAGTGGCCAGTCTGACCTCTGTACCACAGGTTTGCATGCTGGACAATGGGTATTTGGGGCAAATCCAGTAATACTCAGCTATAAACAAGTTTATTTATTTATAACATCACAGGATCATGTTTCTATATCTGCATCCATCCCCTGTCCCCGCTCCCCAGGGAGACAGGTCACAATTTGTTGTGCAAAGATAAGGTTAGACCATCAGCAAGAGTGAACCGCTAGTTCCTGTTACTAATAAGGTGAGAACACCGTTCCCTTGTATATTTTTAAGAGCTTAAAACAGGACCAACTGCAGGAGCTGTACAGATGTGAACTGAGTTGGTGACCCTTTGCTCACAGCTCCAGGCTGCTTTGGCTTCCGTCACACAGCTTGAGGCTGCTGCCAAGGGGCATCAGTGTGGGGGATCGAACACAGGCATGCAAGGGACATCGAGCATGTCCCACGTTTCCTCCGATTGGCCCAATGCTGTGACTGCCCCGGGTACTGCCTGCACCGAGGTTGATCCGCTACACGTGGTCGACTGGGAGATCATTCCAAAACGTGGCAGACAGCGAAAAACTTTCCAAGGGGCCGGTTGTAGGGCCTCCCCATTTCGTTTGACGAACAGGTTTCGGGAATTATCTGTGGCTGACGATGTCTCTGAGTCAGATGCAATCGTCCACCCTGTTCCAGAGGAAGCTTCCCGGCCCACAAGGTCTGGGCATTCACAGAGGGTGGGTTTGTTGGTAGTTGGGAGCTCCAACGTTAGGCACGTAATGGGGCCCCTTAGGAACATGGCTGCCAAGGAGGGGAAGGAAGCCAGTGTGCACTCCATGTGCGTTCCAGGGGGAGTCATTCTGGATGTGAAAAGGGTGCTTCTGGATGCCATGAAGATTTCAGGGTGCAGCCAACTGCAGGTACTGGCTCATGACGGTACCAATGATGTGTGTCGCTTTGGATTGGAGCAGATTCTTTCTGGTTTTGAGTGGCTAGCGGAAATGGTAAAGACTGCCAATCTTGCTTCCGAGATTAAGGGGGACTGTGGTCCTTTGGTGCAGAGCCGAGCAGAGTGTCTGAATCAGAGGCCCAGGCGGTTCTGTGACCGTGTAGGCTGCAGATTCCTTGACTTGCGCCATCGGGTGGTGGGTTCCCAGGTTCCTCTTAATAGGTCAGGAGTCCACTACACACAGGAGGCGGCTACACGGGTAGCGGGGGCTGTGTGGAAGGGACTGGGCAGTTTTTTTAGGTTAGAGGGTCTCAGTGAACCACAGAAGGGGCGTCCGTCTAAAAGTGGGCAGGTAAAACACAGTAAGGTAGTTGTAGAAACGATTGGTATTGTAGTTGTAAATTGTCGTAGTTGTGTTTGGAAAGAACCAGATCCCCAAGCCCTAATAGAAAGCACTGAAGTTCAAATAGTTGTAGGAACAGAGAGCTGGCTAAAGCCGGAAATAACTCCAGCCGAAATTTTTTCAAACGATCTAACACTGTTCGTAAAGGATATATTAAATTCAGTTGGTGATGGAGTATTTATTGCTGTCAGAGGTAGTTTGCCTTGTAGTGAAATTGAAGTAGATAGTTCGTGTGAAATAGTATGAGTAGAGGTTATACCTGACAATCCGAGTAACCCATTAATTGGATCGTTTTACCGATCCCCCGACTCAGAAGATGCAGTTGCTGGACAGTTCAAAGAAAACTTGAGTCTCATTTATAATAAGTACCCCGCCCATACAATTATAATCGGTGGTGACTTCAATCTACCCTCGATATGCTGGAAAAATTATACGTTTAAAGCCGGCGGCAGGCATAGAACGTCACCCGGAATTGTACTGAATGCTTTCTCAGAAAATTGTTTCGAACAATTAGTTCAGGAGTCCACTCGAAGCGGAAATGGTTGCGAAAACATACTTAACATCTTAACAACAAATAATCCGGGACATATAGTGAGTTTTGATGGACCACAAGGTGAGTCGCTGCTGGGCTGAATACCGTAACACCTACAAGCATCAAAAAGAAACGCAAAGTGTATCTGTTTTAAAGAGCTGATCAAAATGCTCTTAACGCCTTTTTAAGAGACAGTCTTCAATCCTTCTGATCTGATCATGTAAGTGTAGAAAAGTTGTGGAATGTTTTCAAAGAGATAGTATCGACAGCAATTGAGAGATATATGCCACATAAATTAATAAGTAATGGTACAGATCACCTATGGTACACAAAACGGGTCAGATGGTTGTTGCAGAAGCAACGAAAAAAGCATGCCAAATTTAAAAGAACGCAAAATGCCCAAGATAGGCAAGGTTTTACAGAAGTTCGAAATATAGCGCGTACTTCAATGCGAGATGCTTTTAGTAATTTCCACAACGAAATTCTGTCTCGAAATCTGGCAGAAAACCCAAAGAGATTCTGGTCATACATAAATCACACCAGTGGAAAGACGCAATCAATACCTTCAGTGAACGATAACAACGGTTAAGTCACTGATGACATAGCAGAGTTATTAAAGCCGGTTTTCCGAAACTCCTTCACCAAAGAAGACGAAGTAAATATTCCTGAATTCCAATCGAGAACAACAGCCAAGATGAGAAACATAGAAGCAGATATCCTCAGTGTAACAAAGCAGCTTAAATCACTTAATAAAGGCAAGGCCTCCGGTCCATATTGTATACCAGTCAGATTCCTCTCAGAGTATGCTCATCCAATAGCTCCATATTTAGCACTTATATAAAACCACTCGCTAACAGAAAGATCCGTACCTAAAGACTGGAAAATTGCTCAAATCACACCAATACCCAATAAAGGAAGTAGGAGTAATCCGCTGAATTACAGGCCTATATCACTAACGTCGATTTGCAGTAGGGTTTTGGAACATATACTGTATTCAAACATTAAGAAGTACCTCGAAGAAAATGATTTATTGACACATATTCAGCACGGATTCGGAAAATACCGTTATTGTGAAAAACAACTAGATCCTTATACTCAGGAAGTAATAAGTGCTATCGACAGAGAACGTCAAATTGATTCCATATTTTTAGATTTCCAGAACGCTTTCGACACCGTTTCTCACAAGCGTCTTCTAACCAAACTGTGTGCCTATGAAGTATCGCCTCAGTTGTGCGACTGGATTCGTGATTTCCTGTCAGAAAGGTCACTGTTCGTAGTTATAAACGGAAAGTCATCGAGTAAAACAGAAGTAATATCCGATGCTCCCCAAGGAAGTGTTATAGGCCCTCTATTGTTCTAGATCTACATTAGCGACATAGGAGACAATCTGAGTAGCCGTATTAGATAGTTAGCAGATGATGCTGTCATTTACCGTGTTGTAAAGTCATCAGATGATCAAAACGACTTGCAAAATAATTTAGATAAGATATCTATATGGTGCGAAAAGTGGCAGTTGACCCTTAATAAAGAAAAGTGTGAAGTTATTCACATGAGTACTAAAAGAAATCAGCTAAATTTCGATTACGCGATAAGTCACACAAATCTGAAGGCTGTAAATTCAGCTAAATACTTATCGATTACTATTACAAATAACCTAAATTAGAAAGATCACATAGATAATATTGTGGGTAGAGCAAACCAAAGACTGCGATTCATTGGGACAACACTTAGAAGGTGCTACAAGTCTACTAAAGAAACTGCTTACACCACGCTTGTCCGCCCTATTCTGGAGTATTGCTGTGCGGTGTGCGATCCGCATTAGGTGGGACTGACAGATGACATCGAAAAAGTACAAAGAAGGGCAGCTCGTTTTGTATTATCTCGAAATAGGGGAGACAGTGTCACAGACATGATACGTGAGTTGAAGTGGCAGTCATTAAAAAAAAGGCGTTTTTCGTTCGGATGGGATGTTCTCATGAGATTTCAATTACCAGTTTTCTCCTCCGATTGCGAAAACATTCTGTTGCCACACACCTACATAAGGAGAAATGAACAATACCAGAAAATCAGGGCTCTCACAGAAAAATTTAAGTGCTCGTTTTTCCCGCGTGCCGTTTGAGAGTGAAACGGTAGAGGTACAGCTTGAAGGTGGTTCATTGAACCCTCTGCCAGGCACTTTATTGTAAATACCAGAGTAATCACGTAGATGTAGATGGGGGTCCTAGTAATTGAAACCTCTCTACTTTTCCAGGCTGCATTAACTGTCCCGTGCTCGAGCATCCCTGTCCTCACTCCTTCCCCTCTTCCCCTTCTTTAGATGTTTCCTTGCTTACATTGGCCTGGCTGTCCTGGTTTTTTGCTGTCCCTTACAGTCTTATCTTAATGCTTTTTCCTTTCCTTTTTGGAGTTTTTGGTCCCTATTTGGGGTTTGAACTCCTCTAAATTTTGTCTCCATGGTGTGAGTCAACTGGGGAGCAACACCATACATAAAGTCTTTGACATGTGGCCTTACCACCTGTTTCATTTTTTACATGAAGCCATTGTCCTTTCTGTGTTGGGGTGTTATATACTCTTTTGATTGAGTCCTCTGATAACACAGGGATCACAGTTCCGATACATGACCTGTTACCTCCCCGTGTATACCTGGGAGCAGTGGCTTGTCATTCTGGAGCATCGGAACTCCCAGCAGCAGCCCCTATTCCAGGTGGCCCTTGGTGTGTTTGAGTAATGCACAAGGGGAGAGCCCATGATTGCTTTCGGTGATATCAGGGTATCAAACGCATCAAACTTAAAAAAAAAAAAACAGCCATTCTGTGGCTGCCTCTTTAGTCAGGAATGACTCTTATCATGGTACCTCTTTTTAACCTACAACTTTCCCCTCCCTGATATCCTCTGACAGGAGGAGGCTCAGAGTCGCTGGCTTGAGGTGAGATCTTTTCCTGCTATCTGGTTTGCGTCAAGACTGACAAGGACACCTTCCCACTACCAGCTCATTATTTTTGGTAGAAACTATCAAAGACAAGTTTGGCTGATCTATTGATCAGATTTTTTGCTGCTGAACAGTCTGTGGCCCTTTGTGCCTGTGACCATCTTCGCAACATTCTGATGTCCATTACTCCTCAATAGCCTTTGAATATGTTTCAGGGTGTAATTTCTCACAGGGATCTCATCTTCCAAACTAGTGAACTGGTGAACTGCGGGCCAGTCTGGCATGACAAGGCATTCATTTTGATCAGCATGTTCAGAAAGGTCCTAAGGAAAACCACATTGATAATGACCACTTTATTCTGGTCTTTGAAGGGGATACCCTCCCAGAAAAGGTAAAGGTTATGGTTTATCAGTGTGATGGGAAACTTTATGTCCATTATTTCTGAAGTGTTGTTGGTGTTTATGTTTTGTACACATGTATGCATGCTGTGCAGCAGATCCTGTATGCAATGAATGATGGGAATGCCTTTGTTCCCTGCCCGTGTGCATTCATTGTCATGACTATCACTCTCCATGCTTGCTGGATTCCCCGGATTATAAGAAGGAAAGGAGATACTGGGATATAACTCCATTGACTGTTTATCATAAACTGAGGCTCTTCAGAAATATGATCAACTTTGCTTTGTGTCTATGAGATCTACTATTGGCTCTATTACACCCTTCCCCCCTCTTCCTCCTTATCCCAGTGATGCCCCTCTCTTCTCTCCCTCTCCCCTGAAGTTAAAACTTCTTTCTCTCTGATTGTTGCTCCCTTCATCTGGCTATAGAAGTGATCCTTCTCTGGTGTCTGCTAGTGCGAGGGTCCCTTCTCAGTCCAGGAGTCTGCTGGTACACATTGACTGTGGAAGCATCACCTCTGGGAGGGCCCAAGGCCACCCAGTGTCTCTGAGATCTAGGGCTTGCAGAAGCCTTCTCTCCTTCTCTCTCTCTCTCTCTCTCAAGAAGGAACATAGTGCCTGGGACGAGGCCCCTCATTGCCCAGGTTTCAGTGTTAAGTATCCTTTTCCTCATCATTATTTAAGGGCTTATGACCTCCGTCAAATTGTTGGTTACCCCTGGTCTGCATGAGGATGATTTCTGTGTCTCAGTTAGTTACCACTTGGTGGCCTCTGTGGAGTCAGAGTTCCAGGGCGCCATGTACCATGCTTCTGATTGGACCTTGCGACCGAACCGCCGAATCTTTCCATCAGTAAATGGGGTATGTTCTCAACTGACTCGGTTGTTTTAACCCCCTCCACTGACAGAATGACCCGCTTCCTACTTCCGTATGTATAAAGCCGATACGGACTTGTAGCTGTCACGCCTTTGCGCTTACTGCTACGTATTTTAACCGTAAATAGCTCAGCCCTAATGGTAAGAGGTAGTAGTGAATTCACGTTATTAATCTTTGAAGACAGCACCGCTGCCACCAGCTCAGCTCACTTTGACTCCACTCCTATCCTCGCCATTACACCACATTAACTAGGTGCTACATGGACCTTGCTATATTCACTTGCGTATACATTTTTGACCGTTACTCGCCAGTATTTACCTAATGATTAGTACACTCCTAACCGGACTATTTCCCAAAGAGCTGTGATGATTGAATGGGTTCGATCCACGGCCTACAGTGCCCTACAGTTCACACGGTAACACTGCCTACCTGACCCACGTAACTTGGTAGTGAGCTTATGCATCCAATCACCACTGCTAGCAGCAGTGGATAATCCTATCAGCACGACGAGAGCAGCAGACTTACCGTCGAATCCTCCTGAAAATACTTATAACTACGGTCGCCAGCTCTGAAGGAGCAAAAGAATAAATCAGTTTTTTGGCTCGTTTCAAAGTGAAACGGCTTGAGTTGAATTTAAACTTAATTCTGAATATTACTATTTCTGATCATTCTAGGTGATTCTACAAAGCAAATACTCTCTCAATTTCTGTGAGTTGGCTTGGTAATTACCACCAAGACAACTTATGCAACTTAGGTTAACAAAATTCTATCCTTCAACTTATTTAATGATTTTGGATATTACTCTTTGGACAATTGATATAGAATTAGTTAAGTGACTTTACTTGAAAGGTTACTCAGAAAAATTTAAGTAACTATAAATAGGCGACTCATTCTGGTGTGACCATTGCTCTTTTCAACATTCTTATACGCTCAAGTATTCTACACCCAAACGAATTGTAAATGAAAGAGGCGATGGTGGCCTCAGTCTGATTTCACTACACTATGTTTCAGGTTACTACACTTTACAATGAACAACATGCGTCGTAATTTTACTCATTACTATATTCAGTCTTCTGCACTTGCACAAAAGAAAACTGGTATTCTCCTTTTACATGTATACAAAGTTCGACTTAACAATTGCAAGCAGTCTTGCCTTGGGTAGACGTGTCGGTGCTGGTGGTGAGATGCATGTGGCTAACGCAGCTCTTCACGCCTCATGCCCTCAATGGCGGCTGGAACTACGAGCTGTAGCACTCGTATAAGCTACTGCACGTCCGCCATAAAATCTGGGCGCAGGAACTCTTACAATCAGCCCCAGTGGCATAGAGACGGCTTCGACAACCATTCGTCGCGTTCTACTCCACAAACGGCGACGATATTCTCCTCTTCGCTGTTGCACAATCACTTTTGCGTGAGCACAGTTACGCACGTCCGGTCACGTCAACACCCCCCAGGCCATTTCATTGTTCAGTCCCTGTGTCTCCAGCTACCTCTAGCTACGCTCGTACCACCAAGAGTGGGGGCATTCCCCTACCACCTTTTCACCGAAATCATTTAGTAATTAAGAATATTTATATTTATTACCCTGGAGTTCATACCAGTCATAATAATTTACTACTAGCGCTTTATAACATTAAATCATACAGTGATAGCTTATAATTACCAAGAAAAAGAATACATTTGACTCCTAGAGCTTAGTGCATTGTCTGACAGGCAGCGCTAATTTCCAGTTTCGCCAATAGATGGCATCAGGGTGCACTCCCTGGCAGTCTCACACCAGCGCGCCCGTTTCCGATGCGCGGGCTCAAAATTACTGTCAGCCCACCATCATTTCAGTTCCGTTACAACCTTCCCACACTGTTTTCAGTTTTCTCCCCTTAAACTGTGGGTAGTGCATTTCTGTCACCATATTGTGTTTGATACCAACTGAAGCTCTATCATGAGACCCATTCTCTGACTGTGGTCCCTCAATGTCCTCCACTTCCTTGCCCACACCTCTGAGGGTGCAGATAGTTTGACTCCACTCCATCTTTGTTTGACCTTAGTTTTGTTCCCTCCAGTCTGTGGTTGTCAAATTTACGGCTCAGCTGCTTCTTCCACACTGATCCTCTTAGACGAGGTATACCACTGTGATATCTGTCTGGCATCAGTGCCTTTTGCAGTAGCCCTATTGTTTCTGGTTGAAGCTGGGCATCTCCCCCACATCACCACCCTTTTGGTTTTAAGCTTCTTGTTTCCTATGTCATTGCCATCTTCTTTTTCCCCACACACCCCTCTTATTTCATACTTTAGCATCTCAGACGTCACCCACCCTCTGACCACCTTTCAGGTGGTCTTGTTGCTCTTTGCAATGATTTGTGTCTTCTCTCTTCGTCTTGTTCCCCACATTCTCTCCAAACATCTCTTCCCACTTGGTTAGTTTCTTGACCCTGGATTGAGATGGATCTCTCCTGAGGAGTCTAAATTTCATTGTTTCTGGGAGTTTCAGGATGTTGTTGTGTTTTACTGCAATTGGTCTAGGCTGTAAATCCGCTGATCACAAGGGATTTACCTTCATGTATTCTGCTGGCAAGGTACACAATCTCTTGCCTGCCACATGTAGCATGTGTACTGCATAACTAATGGCCATTTACCAGGCTCTTTTAGTTTATTAAACAGTCCTCTCTCCCCATGTTGTGTTATGTGCAGACTCAATGAGTGCCCTTGAGGCTATCAGGCAATGGTTTTCACTCCACCTCTTGGTCTCTGCCATCTACAGCCTCCTCACCAATCTTGACCATGCTGATTGTTCAGTTGACTTTCTTTGGGTTCCTGCTCATGTGGTATTCCAGGTAATGAGCTGCTGATCATGTGGCTTGGGGGTGCATTCCTTTTCTGTGACCTCTCTGGTGCTGGATTTGCAGCTTCTTGTCAAATCCCATTTTGCTTAGTTTTGGGCTTACTCTTGGAGCCCACCCCCCTGCCCAATAAACTTCTTGCGATAAGGGTACTCTTGCTGCATGGCCCACTGTGGATCTACCATCCTCTACTATCTTCGTATTGCTCATACGTGGTTGACTCACAGCCTCATACTCCATAATGATCCACCCCCAACATCTCCGCCTCTCACTGTCATCCATATTTTCTAGACTCCCCCACTAAATATGCTCTTCCACTCCCCGTTGTCGCAGATGTTAGCAGACGACCTTGCATAGTTACATATATTCTCGGTTTTCATCATAAAAGTAGTTTGTCTTCTATATTTAAGTAGCTGAATTTTCTTCCATAACTGGTGGCCTTCATCGTTGCCTTCACGCCAGCCAGCTTTTCCTCCCCCCTTTTCTCTCCATTTTTCCTCGCGGGATTAGCCGAGCGGTCTAGGCGCTGCAGTCATGGACTGCGCGGCTGGTCCCGGCGGAGGTTCAAGTCCTCCCTCGGGCATGGGTGTGTGTGTTTGTCCTTAGGATAATTTAGGTTAAGTAGTGTGTAAGCTTAGGGACTGATGACCTTAGCAGTTAAGCCCATATAATATTTCACACACACATTTCTCTCCATTTTGTTCGGTATTTTGTGCTGTTTCGTCCCCACCCCTCTCTTCTTGTGTCATCTTCCCTGGTGTTGTCCCTATTGTGTTGCAGTCTTGGTATGATGTGGGGACCGGGGTGGGTTGGCGGTGATTCCAGCACCCTGTCACACAGAGCACCATTGGGGCGCATTATGACCTCCCCCCCCCCCTTCTGTTCTTTACTCTTCCTGCCACCCCAGTGCCCAGTGTTCCCTCTGCCCATTCATTTGCCTGTTTTCTTTTCCCATCGACTAGACTGTGCTGTTGGTTTGTTGCTCGGACTGCCTCTGCCACTACTTTGGATCTTGGGATCGATGATGTCACCGTTTGGTCCCTCTCCCCATTCCAACAATCAATCAATATCTGCATCCAGCAGGCAAGCAGTGAGACAAACTATCTGCTCTGTTAGCATCTGTGTCAAGATGTTACTTGGATTAATGACAAGTTTGAAATTATTACTTATTTCGAAATACAAATAGGCATTATTGTTCTCTGATAAATTAGGGCTTCAAAACTATGTGTGTGAATTTTGGAAATAATGACCAGTTAAAAATGCAACATTCTGAAAATTGAGAAATTTGGTTACAGATAACTTTTGAAATAATGTGATTTTAAAAAAACTAAAATATATACTGCAAAGTGGAACCAAAAAGGCTTTCAGCTAATTATGTTGCTACACTCAGAATTACTTATCCACTCATTCCTAATTCCATCTCCAAGTGTTTATACTGATCCTGAAATTAATATTTATTTATGAAATTTATTTTTAGGTAACTGAGTTACATTGTCAGGAAAATTGATTGTGAACAATCAGATGTAGATATATTCCCATCTATAACAAGAAAATATTTAATCTGTTTAGCAGTTATACTTGGGTTTCTCATCTATCTGGATCAAAAATAAATGTATATTACAATTTGGTGATAGCAGTCTACTCTGTTGTAATTTACCTGATTGGTGACAAATGGATGGCCATCACCAGCATTGCACTGAGCCTCAATCACAGTCATCACTGCCCAGCTCGGATTCGGAGCGGATCGACCTAACAATGCTAGCATTGTAGGCTGGTGGCACAACCAGCGTCAGTTGCTGCCGATGCATAATATCGAACGTCAGCAGAACTGCCATACCAGATGCTGGTGAAGAAGGAAGGAAGATCGACGTTTGACATCCTGTCAACAGTGTAGTCGTCAGAGACAGAGCACAACCTCGGATACTTTCAAGGATAGAGAAAAAAATCAGCCTTGGCCTTTCATAGGAACCATCTAAGCATTTGCCTTAAGAGATTTAGGAAAATAATGGAAAACCTAAATCTGGAAGGCAGGACACTGAATAGAACCATCATGTTCCTGAATATGAGGCCAGCGTGCTAGCTAATGTGCTATAAACCTTCATCCAGAAGTGTTCTCAGTAACTTGGTTTCTTGTGTATCAGGAACTGCCATGGGTATATGGCTTGAGGAATTCGTTTTCTTTGCTGAAAACGGTCTCCTCTGCGGCGCAAGATTTCTCTTGTGACTCCTTTGTGGGCTAATGAAAGACATCCACTACTGGTGTGAATAGCACTTACATAGCTTTCAACCAAGGCACCATTTTGTTAGCCAGCTGAACTTTAGTAGCTGACATACCAGAAACAATAGAAATAATTTTTCTCTTCTCTTCTGCCAATGCTTCTGCGGCACAGGAACTGACTTGATTCAGGATCGCTTCTGTCTCATTACTGAAAGACATCTCTCCAACATTTGTAACTGGTACATATGACAATTCAGAAATTTCTAACGAATTTTCTACTGTACTTTCTAGCTGGCAAACATCATGTATATGCTAGCACATATTTCACTGAATGCTTTAGTCAGTACATGTGCATGAAAATCTATGAATGCATACCTTACAGTCAGTGCACACTAAGTTGGAGTTACAGTAGATAATATTTTCTTCAAGAAGATAAAGTTCATGTGATTCTGTGGCTGGTACTTCGCACCCTCTGCTTACATTCCTACTTGAGTCTCCTTATTCATCAAAAAATACTGGATTTGTGCTACGGTGCTTGTCTTTCATTATACTTGTTAGTTTTACTTTCAGATCGACATTGAGCCTGTGAAATAGCTTTGCTGTTACAAGCGACATCAATGCAGATATAGATTTATTCAAATGTTTCACCTGCTTTGCATTACCATGTATGTATTTCAGTGTCTTATGCATACTCTCCAGGTGCATGTTTGTGTTGAGTCTGGCTCACATCCGATGACAATATCCCAACACTTCACATTCTTTTCACAATGCGTCTTGAAATAGTGACCAAATTCTGAAGTCTGTGAATCACTGCTGAATTTCTGCATTGCTTTTATCAATGATTCCTGAAACACGGCAACGTCTTTTACCTGCATTAACGACTTAAGAAGTTTATACACCTCATTACTCTTGTCCCAATTTCGAATTTTGTACTTAATATTGGCCCTCCAGGCTCTATCGACATGTCAGGTACAGAAAAGTATCGTTTCAGGAGGTCCCATTGTTTTGTTCCAAGCGATACTATATGATTCTGCCAGAACTGTCATGAATACTTTTGAGGAAATCTGTCCAACCTGAGACTTAACGCAATTGAAAAATATACTCAAAACATCAGAGTCATTCCTGTTAGATATGAGGAAAGCATAGGGATATCCTTGCCTCATGTCATCCAGTACAAGTAACGTAGTAACTTCAAAATCATAGCCATTTAGGCCATTAGTTTCATCAACACAAATACAATCACTTCCGTATTTTGATAATATTTCAGATTGTGTGTTGTTCATTATAATTTACACGAAGTCTTCACTTCTCAGTTCAGGGTGGAGATCATTAATTGTTTCTTGAGGCGTATAGAACAATACACATGAATTTTGATTTTGCTGCACTTCTTGCACCCAAGCTTCAATGCTGATTGCATAATTTGGATGTCTGACTGACTTTGAAGACATGTTATATGCAGCTCCAGTATTACGCAAATCCTGCAACATTGTAAGACTCTCTCCAAATTTGAATTCTGCACTGTTTCTTGAATTTTTTTGGAGGACACTAGGGAACAGGATTATTGCATCAATGTCTTCCGCTATCTCCGTTCTTTTTCTGTCACATGCAGATAGATGACTTAGGTCCACATCATGACCTACATGAGTGGACAGAAAATGAACATGGGAGTTTCCTTCCTTGTATTAGAATTTAATCTCTTCAGGCACTTTCCATTGATTTTGTTGCTCCCTGTCAATTTTAGATATCTGCCCTCATCATCTTTGGAGATAAACTGGCGTGAGAGATGGCAAATATAACACTTGGTGCCAAAGCTTTTAACGAATTTGGAATGTGTATCACTTTCCATTTTAAAAATTCTTCTTCACTTGAGAATTTTAGGGCTTGTGGTTTCACACATAATGCATGTGCAGATTGGAAACATCCATCCAGCACTTTTTAGAATCGGTTTCAAATGCACACATCGTACACTTGAAGCAATTACGTTGTGGTTTGCCATGAATATTTTGTTGATGGCGTTTTTAACTACCTTTACAAGTAAAATCCTGGTTGCATAAGTAGCAGTGATAGGTACACAAACATTCGTTATTTGTAACAGGAGGCAACATTTCACTCAGTTTCTGTAGGTGGACTGTGGAAATATGCCTCTTCAAAGTCTTGCGGTAACTGTACTCGTTTCCGCAAACTTCACATTTAAAAGCTGTCATTTTAAAACACTAAGACCACATACAACTACAAGTGATAAAAACAGCCACAATGTACAGTATCTATTGAAATCAACAGCTTAGTTAATGCTTCAATACTAGAAATAAGTTTAATCCATAGTGAAGATGTTCATGTAGGCTAGTTACTTTGGTGTAGAAGGTGTTCATTGTTCAAGAACACACCATTTCAATAACTTGTCTCTTCAAAATGTGTAACTAGTAATTCATTCAATTTAAGAGGAGGGTTAAATGGTTAACTGGTGGCCAACTTCCTCCACTACATTCACAAATTTATTGCATAACTACCATAACTGATGTACCAAGTGTACCAAATAACATAAATTTTATGGAAAATTTTACCTCTGTGCATGTTTGAATGAGTAATATGTTCTGTGTAAATAAGTGTGGTAAACTAATTTTCTGTTTCATGGTGTGTGTCTACAACAGGTTAGAATATTTTGTACTCCTGTATATTGTGGATTGACATACTGTACTGTATTTAAAGTTTATTGTTACTTCTTAAATGAAGATATGTTTAAAGAATTTTTATTTACTTCTCGTCCATAAAAACCACTTCACATTGAATCTGTGGATGACGTATTAGCATATTTATTCTTTTGTGAATAGATATAACATGTATGGTCTCACTGTGAGATTGTACATTTGTATGTTTCTGTGTAAATGAAAAAAAAAATTATGTCATCTCTCAGTTCTCACATTTTGATCACTGTAATTTGCATATCTCATTCTAGATTTACTATGTTATTGGTCCCCAGCATTTTTGTTTCATTTGTGTAATGTCCATACTGTGTACTACATTTTGGCACAATGTAGCGTATAATTTAATGCATACACTAATTTATTTGTGTCTGTTACGTTTTTAAATGCCTTCTGGGAGTTATTTGTCCTTTTACATAATTTTACTCATGAGTATTGCCTTCATTGCTTAAGTCTCACAGTATTTTTGGAAAATGAGAAGTGTGCCAGTAATGATGTTTCGGCCCCTCAATCAACAGTAATCAAAATTTTATGGGAGTTCTAAGTTATTTCAAAACATTCAAGAAAGATTATTATTTTGGGTGAAGCTGGGACACAAGCTTCTGCCCCTTTGAAATATTCAGAGTTGTTTCATTGTAGTAAGCACTGAAAATCTTTTAATCATTTATAATGGAGTTAACACAGCGAAATCATTCCTGACTGTTGAACTTCAGCATTACTGTTGTGCATACCAAAGCCAACTGACTAATTGACCTATCAGATGTCCACTTGTATGTCACCTACAATTTGTTCCCTCATGTGTTTGATTCTGATGTGTTAGGTTGTTATAAAAATTTTACTGAGTCAATTTAAGTATGTCATTCTAGAATTTGTGTTTTTTATTTCTATGCTCCTTTCACATACGTGCTAGCTAGTCATTGTGTGGGAGATCTGAAGTGGTGCTGCTGAAACATCGGTTTAGATTTGTGTAGATAACCAAATTAAAATCTGTCTAGCTTGTTTTTTCACATAGAGAATCTGCCAATATTTAACTGTTGGCTCGTTATTCTTTCGGTACTCTATTCTTATTGAATTCTTATAATATGAATTCTCACACAAAAGTTCCCTGCACATTTTCAAATTACACAGACATGTTTTATTATGTTACCAGAGGAAGAAAGGCTTTGGAGGCAAATGATTACTTTTGAAGTAATATAATAGCTTTGTGATTTTGTTCTGCATAAAAGACAGTGGTAGTTGAAGACACTTTCATTTGGATCAGTATTGTTATTCTGGATGACAAATAATTTCATGGCCATTCCTTACTACAGGAATTTTTCACATGATGTTTGGAACACAAGTTGAATTCGTATAAAAAAAAGTAAACTAATGTGAAAGTTATGTTCAGAATTTACTTATGAATTACTAAATTATCAGATGTGTTTGCTCTCATGCACCTAAAGTATAGCAAGTAGTCTCATTACCTGCAGAGAAATGAAAGTGCTACACAAGTAAGGATGGAACTCTCCACAGATATTTTAAAAAAATTATGGTATGTCACCTAACTCTCCCTGGGATTACGGAAGTGTCCGATTCCACCTGTCCGCTTTGACCCATGACATCATCGGTTTGGCGGAAATGGCTATTCTAAGCGCCTTTGATGTGATTACATACACATGGCAACAAACATGAAAATGCGTATAATTAAGACAGTAAAATCTCCCTCCTGAAATACAATGAAACTAGCATGACAACCGCGGGAAATTGGGGGTTTAGGGAGGGGACAAGCTAAGTATAACAGTAAAAAAAAACACACCACGATCCCAAAACACACAGAATGACGAACAAAAAAATTACATCAATAGGAGTCGATAACTTCCCTTGACCAATACGGATCAACCGCAGCTGACGATACCAAAACAACTACTCCAACAGTAAAAACTACAGAAAGTGGAATCAGACATTTCCCTTGATCACAGCTAACAATACCGAAACACCAATACCTACATGTGAAACGACGAAAATTGGTTCGGTCATTTCCCTTGACCTATATAGGTCAACCACAACTACTGATACGAAAATACCAACACCCACAACTACGAAAAATAAAACCAAAACCACAACACCTCAAAAACGCTCAAACATCATAAATTCCGCGCCGTAATGACGTCACACACAACAACACCCTTATTCATGGGTCAGAGCAGACGGAGGAATCGGACGCTTCCGTTGACCCCTCTCCCTCACACCCTATTATCAGCACTTTGCCAGTGAAATTAATTTAAGCTGTAGAATATACAATGACGCCCGTACTGGTTAACATATATATAACAATAACATAATAACAAACAATTAAAAAACGGAAGTGCTTCTTTACTCATATTATGGTGAAGTATACATGCACATTTCAAAAGTTTTTCCTGCACTTTAAAAACTGATTTCAAGTCACAACCGTGAAATTACAATAGACTTAAAGCTTATGCAAACAGACAGAATTTTTAGACTTTTTGGAGTGAATCTTAAATTAATATCTTGCTAGGTGTTAAATTTTGCAAGATGGTTAAAAGACACGTTACAAAAAACGTGCACAATTGGCTTCAGCTGTGCCAGGTACTTCCACGGCAAACATAAGAGATAACAATTTAGCAATGAATTCTTTAAATACGAGAACTCAGTACTCAGATGAATAGCCTATGAAGAAACATACTTCTATCGTATGTGAGAAAAAGCATCGAAAGCTAAAACTGGAAAAACCCACCCTCAAAAAATAATTTGCTTGGAGAAATTGGAACCACAGTATACTTGACACTTCAGTTTCAGAACTCAGACAGCATATGTGAAACAAGCACCAATGTTCGGTATACTTCCAATGGGCATCAAAATTACTTCGTTCTTGCTCGATCGATCCAAACTGTTTTCGCGTGTTATTCGCTGAATAGTTTTGCTGAAAAGTTTTAGGGGTGGAAGAAGAATTAGCACAGCTTGAAGAACGTTTTACAGCTGTGAAACACTGCAGCATTTATTTCCTCCATACCTGCTCTGTGACAAACATACACATCATCATCATTGTGTTTAAAAAAATGGTTTGAATGACATTTACGAAATTAATAGATCTGTTCGTTAAAAACAGACAGGACAGAGAATAACGACAGTTTATTTTCCTGAAACGTTTGCAATTGCATATAGGACACTGATCACACAGAAACAGCCACAATTCTTTATAACCTCGTTTATAATGCGCAGGGATGTCATTGGTAGAATTTACAGGTTAAAATTCACCCGTTATCCATGCAAATATTAAAGAAATATGTCATATAAGCAAATATTTGACTGCTTTCATTATGCATTTCTACTTTACGGCATTCTTATATTCTTTAATTTTCGTGAGCTACTATGAGGGCACACACAAACAAAACGACTTATACTTCTTTCTGTAAAACGTTGGTTATAGACAGTAGAAAATCGACTGCATCTTTGGCTTTACTACAGACATAACAGACTCAAGACGATTGTTTTCTCATTGTATGTTTGCTATGCTGTATCCCTCAAATGAACTTATTATGATAAGTGAATTATTTAATGAAAATTTGTCCTTTTTGCCCTTAAATAACATCACGCTATTTTTTGTTTTCTATTGCTGGCGATGCTTCCAGTTCTCTATAAATGTTTTTGTTTCTTTAATAATACACATTGATATTATATTGCTATCCATAAAAAGTTAAATTTCTTATCATTACTGAATTTCGTCACGGTCTAACATGTGTTGGACTGTGACGATAACAACTTTGATGCAGCTTCCAGTTTGCGGAACTGGCAGCTGTTTAGGGGAGGGCCTTACACTATTGATAGGCATGGAGGGGGATGAATGGGTGGGACTTGTTCCGGGTGAAATCCTAGCGCTAAGGGCACGTTTGTCAGACAGGCTCTGCGCATCGTGTCCGTCCTTGAGCGAGGCGCGAATGTTGGCCCGGCCTCCCGCTGTATGCTCGCACCCGGCGGCTCGCCCCATGGACTCCAGCGCCTTCCTCCTCCACGGCCGCTCGTGACGACTTGGCGAAGGTGGCTGCGTTGTTACAGCCTCTTTTGGCGTTCCCCAGACGTAACCCTTACCCGATGCTGGAAATAACGAAAATGTTGACTCGTTGGACCATACGGCGTGTTTTCACTGATCAGCTGTCCATGATTTAAGCTCCTGACACCACGTTTTACGCTTCTTTGCGTTGGTTGTCATAATTGATGGTTTCGATATAGCAGCTCGTCCATGAATATTTGATTTATGGAGCTCTCCCGACAGTGTCGATAGATACGGGGTCTCTAAGATGGCTATTCAGCAATGCAGTCACTTTATCAGCCATAGTTTCGTGTTAGCGTACGACGATTTCTAACATTTAGTTTTGATTTGCGCCCACTATTACGTTTACACAATGATGTCTTTCCATGTTTTGAATCGGGTGCCACGACTGTTGAGACAGTTGCTCTTGAAACATTCAATGAGTTGGCTTTCTTGGTTACTGATACTCCAGGTAATTGGGCCCCCACAATCTGCCCTCTTCAGAACTCTGTTAGATCTTTCATTGTACGTCGACCTCACCCTCTGACTGCAAAATCCGCAGCGTGCACTACTGATAAAACACCTGCAGTGATGCCTAGTTCATACTGAACACACACAGTCCGGAGTGTCTTACCTGCGTTGTTGACCATCAAACACGACCATCCCATTACTACCACTGTTCAAATTATTTTGTCTATCCCCTATACAACATGCTGTAAATTTTCTAGTTAGCAAATTTATGCACAATAACTAAAAATAAAAATAAGAAAGAATTTCATTTGGTCTTGGAATGATTTTGATACTGGTTAGCTAATTGTTGGTGTCTATGTTTGCCCTCTTCTGACATGTAAAATAATGATTTTCCTGTGATATTTGTGTGCAATTTATATTGTGGTCAATATAGTATTCTCCTAAGACCAGTGATCTAAACATTTTTGTTTCTTGAACTTTTACTTGAAATGACTTGACATTATGCTCATATTGTGTTATAGCTCGACCAGTCTCTGGCCACTGTTGTTAGTGAACCTGTGTCCAGGGCATTGTTGTATTGTTCCTCTGTATTTCCTTTCTCATCCTAAGTGTGAGTTTAAATCAGCCAATAAAATTTTGACATCACCTATAGGAAGTTTTATTGTGGTTTCCTCTAGTTCATGCAGGTAGTTATCTGCTGCACCTTTGTCTCTCTTGCTACCTTGGTTTACTACTGCATGTGAATTAATTATTTTTGTTATTATTGATATCATAATTATTGATGTCTTACAATTTACCCATTTCACACAGCAAGTAAAATGCAAAATAATGTTGCTCTATAATATATGGATGTAGAAATATCAGGAATAGGGTTCCTGATTCCTGGGCCTGAATATTCACAGCAAGCTCATGTGATCAGTGCACATGCCAGAAGTATGTAAAAGTCTACACTCACCAGAATTTTCTGTTTGTGGATTTGTATCTATTTGTGAAAATGAGGTAACCAGAGAAGTATACCTTCATATGTTCACTCAGTCGGAACATATTGTATTGTGTTTACTGTTCTCGTGCAAGGGATGAATTGGTTGTCATTCATAAGCAGCTGGGAAAAGCCCTAACTACTCTCTAGTAATTTGAAGTTGCTGTGATGCTATCGAAGGTCATTTATCAGAGATACCCAAGGTATGCCAATCATATCCTCTCCTGTGGATATTGTCTCTTCTGCAGGAAATGCAGAGATCATAATTACTCGACCAGTTGACTGTGAATGGCACAGCACTGGTAGATGTAGGCACCCTATATACGGGATGTAGGCATCAGTGAGAACTTAGGGCGCTACTCCCATCCACCTAACTGCAAAACTGAGCCAGTGAGACTCAATTCAATTGTTTGGAAACCTGCTGTGTCCAGTGTGGTCTGGTAGGCATCAGCATTTCAAATATATGGTGAATAATGTTTCCCTTAGGGAAATGGCAACAAGGCACGCAACAAAACACCAGGTGCCCCTAGTGTGCATGCCTATCTATTCTCATAATTACATTTTTGTTAGCTGTGGGCGTGAGGGGGCATTCTGTGAAACATTACCAAATGCCTTCACTGAAAACTACCTAGAACACATACGATGAGAATACATTACATCTAATATCAATAAATCTTTCAGGACATCTGCAAGAAAACTGCTATCACTGACCATGAGGCAGGTTTAGCAACAATAAATACCAAAGTACAAGGGGCAACCAAACCAATTACACAATCTTATGTGTTCAGAAAACTAGACATAGAAGAAGTAACCTCATACCTCACTGAGGAGCTTGAAACTTTTAGCTTGGAACAGAATCATGTACAGGAACTATGGCTCAGGTTTTACAAAAATTGTTGACTATGTTCTGGACACACATGTACCCAGTAGAACAGCTACAAAGGAAGGTACCCTCCATTCGATAAAGTCACTGTAAAGAAACTTCTAAAGAAACAGAGAATACATTATAAATACAAAGCGGAGCAAAGGGCTATAGATATGGTCGCACAAAATTGAGTGTTTAAGGCCTTCACTGACTACTGCAACAGAATATTGTCAAAAGGGCCTTCACAAAACCCAAGCAATTCTGATTAACTGTAAAGGCTGTTGGTGGCACTAAAGTTTATGTCTCAAGACAGGACTAAAATTGGGAGTAGTAAGGCAAAAGCAGAAGAACTTAATTTTGTTTTCAAATGTTCCCTTACAATTTAAATCTTGTACCACTGAAAAGATGACTTATACGAATATTAGTGCCAGTGGCATTGAGAAACATCTGGAGTCATTGAAACTGAAAAGAGCCCTACAGCCTGGTAAAATCTCTATCAGATTCAAACAAAATAAAAGTGCTGAGTAGTTCATAGAAAGCACAAGCCGTACCTGTCTGGAAGAAGGGTAGCAGAAGTGATCCACAAAACTGCCATCCAATATCTTGGTATTCATTTGTTGTACAATGTCAGGACATATTCTGAGCACAAACATAATGAGGAATCTTGAACTGAAAGGCATCCCCCATGCCAGCCAGCACCCATTCCAAAATCATCCATCATGTGAAACCCAACACGCACTTCCCTCACATGACATATTGAAAGCATTAGATCAAGGCAGACAGACAAATGCAATAATCATTGATTTCCAAAAAGCATATGATTCAGTACTACTCATAAGCTTATTACCAAAGGTATGGTCATGTTAGATAGCAAGCAAAACTTGTGACTTGATTGTTTTTATTTTTTTGGTAGGAAGTATGCAACACATTATCTTGGATGGAGAGTCATCAGTAGATGTACACACAGTTAGTTAGTTACTTGTTCCATTGACCAATCTTATGGTAACAATTATGATGTACACCACGTCAAGTGCATAATAAATGCACACATGAATCAGCGTCTGTTTTTTAAGCTCAAAACTTTTATTACCACCCCAGTCAATTAAATGGCACAAAATGCATATATTACATGTATAATTTTATTTATTCCTATTCATGAATTCATCTATGGTATAGAAGGAGTTCTCAAGGAGATATGATTTCAGTTCGTTTTTGAAACTATTACTGCTGTCTGTCAGACATTTTATTTCTTCTAGTAATAAATTTAAAAGTTTTACAGCAGCATATTTTACCCCTTTCTATGTGAAAGGTAGGTTAAATAGAACACAGCATAAGTATTCCTTTCGCCTTATACTATAATCATGAATGTCGCTGTTGTTTTCAAAATGGTCCATGTTGTTGAGAACAAATTTCATTACTGAGCAAATGTACTGTGAAGCTGTTGTAAGAATTCCCAACCTTTTAAACTAATACCTACAAGATGCATGACTATGAGCCCCACACGCTATTCTAACCACTTTCTTTTGAGCAGTTAATACTTTTTACCTAAGTGTTGAGTTACCCCAAAATATTACTCTATATGACACCAGAGAGTGAAAGTATGTTAGCTTACTAATTTCTGTATCCACAATATTGGAAATTATTTTGATTGCAAAAGTTACTGGACCCAGTCCCTTTAGGACATCCAAAATATGAATTTTCCATTTACGATTCTCATCTACAGTATATGTACACACAAAACTTAGTATCCTCTATCTTGGCTACTGACTTCTGCTGGTGTGTTATATTTATTTAAGGAAGTGTACTCCTTGCAGCAGAAAACTGGATGTACTATGTTTTTTCAAAGTCCAGAGAAAGCTCATTCGCAATTAATAACATTTCGAAAGACATTATTTGTATGATTTTCTAGTTTGTTCCTTTTACTGAATTAACAATGATGCTTGTATCATCAGCAAACAGTGTCAGTTTACCCTCTCCTTTCAGATATGAAGGGAGGTCATAAACATATATCAAGAACGGATGGAGACACATGATCGAATCCCGTGGAACACCTAATGTAATTTCACGCCTGTTAGATAAAGTGGTAAACTTCCTTAAATCACTTAAACCAAACAAAGAAGCTTTTTGCTTTTGTTCTGTAGGTATGACTTAAACCACTCATATGCTGTTCCATTTATACCATAGAATTGTAATTTTTGTAACATAATGTCATGGTTCGGACAATGAAACGCTTTGGATAAGTAACAGAAAACTCCTATTGGGATCGTATTACTTTTTAAAGACTCTATTATGTGGGCAGGGAAATTATGTATTGCTATCTCACTTGAACAGCATTTTTGAAATCCAAATTGTGATTTAGTTAGTATCCCATTACTGTTGAGATGGCTAACAACTTTTGAGTAAATTACTTTATTGATGATTTTTGTAAATGCTATAAGCAAGGGTAGTGGCTGGTGATTATTGACATCTGTGGTGTCCACTTTTCTGTAGAGAGGCTTGGCCATGGCACATTTTACCCGGTCTGGGAAAACAACTTGAGTTAATGATACATTACACACGTGACTAAGAACTGTAACTTTCTTGTTAGAGATGTCATCTATGCTAACAGAACAGTTATTTCTCAAACATTTAATACCTTTCCTTATTTCACAAGATGTTGTTGGGTGACAATTAATCAAACTAAGATATCTCAAAATTGATACTTCCACGTACTGCTTGGCTTTCTCTATTGAACTATTCTCATCAATTTTTTCACCAACACTTGCGAAATGTTTGTTAAACACATAGGTTTGAGAGCACCCCAAATAAGTGTGTTGGGTCCCTTGCCATTCATGTTGTATATTAATGACAATACAGACAATATAACAGTAATCACAGACTTTTGGCAGATGATGCAGTTATGTAAAGTGAAGTACAGTCTGAAAAGCAGTACAGATATTCAGCCAGACCTTGATCAGATTTCAAAGTTGTGCAAGTATTAGCAACTTGCTTTAAAAGTGCAAAATATAAAATTGTTCACTTCACAAAATGAAAAAAAGAAATACATGTAAGATCCTAGGACTATAATATCAATGAGTCACAGTTGGAATCAATCAGCTCATACAGACACCTTGGTAGTGCTTTGTAGTGATATGAAACGGAGCAATTGGATTGTTCAGTCATGGTTAAAGCAGGTAGCAGACTTCAGTTTATAGGTAGAATACTAGGGAATTGCAATCAGGAAATTACTTACAAATCACTCCTGTGATCCATCCTAGAATACTGGTATTACTCAAGTATGTGGGACACATACTGAGTAGGGATAACATGGGATGTTATATGCATATGGACCGGCACATCATGAATGATGACAGATTTGTTTCACCCATTGGAGAGTGTCATAGAGATGATGAAAGAACTGAACTGGCAGACACCTGAAGATAGACACAAACTGTCTCAAGAAAGCCTATTTACAAAATTTCACTAACCAGTGATGGTTCTAAGAATACGTTACAATTGCCCACTCCCCCTCATCCTCCACCACCACCCCACCACCCCCACCCCCTCCGAGACGTGTTGTTCCCATAGGGATCATAAGTACAAGCTTTGGTTACTTACAACACACACAGGCATTTAAACTGTCTTTCTTCTGACCTTTCATATCCCTTTCAAACCCTCTGCTTACAATTGTATACATTAATTTTTACTGTGTTTCAGCTGCAACAGGAGTATATTTCTCCAATGGGATACTGAGGTACACGTTTGTGAATGTTCAACTTTTTCATCATTTACAACTACTGCCAACCGTTGGCCATCACTATGTAAATATCAGAAAGTTAACATAGCAGTACACAACAATGTGCAGCATTGCGCCTCACCTTGTAACCACCAGAATACACAGTTATGATTGGTTTACTATATTTCACAGTATAATTAATTATTGTTGTTTTGATAGTGTATGGTAATTACTGAACGATCATTTTACTATTTATTACAATAGAGACTATTTTGTAATTAGTTATTTTAGTCCATAAAATGAAGCCAAGTGCACAAAGTATGTTTGGAAAATGGGCACCTATTTTTGTATAAATATTGCATGTAAAATCATTAAAAATCAGCTACGAGAATTACCACAAAAGAAATACTTTCTCTCCTCCAGAAAAAAAGATCAGGTCTGAAAGGGATATGTGAATGGAATGGGTGAAAACCTAAATAATTGGTACAATGGGACAGATGCTATGTCATGCACGTCACAATGGTTTGCTGAGTATAGATGTGAATGTAGATGTAGTCAGTCAAAATTCTTTCATATTAGGAGGTAATTAACTGCTTTCTGTCATTGTAAAACAGTTAATTTTATTGACACAATACCTCAAGACTTTCATTATTACATAAAGAACAATAAAAAATATACATCATAATTTTTGTCATATTAGCACAACATCTGATGATTTTATAGCAGTAAAGATAAAATTATTGCCGTATAAAAATGACTGTGAAGCAATATACAGAATTCAACAATGAACAGCGGTTGTTTGCAGAACTGGTGAATGAAGGGAAACAAAAAAAATACTCACTGGAAGAATGTACATGGACATGTGGATCTGGGTTTGAACCCCTCTCTACAGAAATGTGAGTCCAGAGTATTGCCACTACATAATCCTTCTTCATTCTCCCTAAAATCACAATAGTTTGAGTGTTGTTATTTTTATGGTAATTATTGACTGATCGTTTTACTATTTATTACAATAGTGGAAATCAGTTAGAATAATTAATGACTCCAGGACAAATGTTTTTTAAAATAGTTTACTGGTGATGACCTGGATGAAATTTATAATGAGCCATATGCTAACATATAATTTAATCTACTCCATTATAAATTCATATCATTATCTGAAAACAGCTTTCCCCAAAAGCTAATCAGAAAGGACTCTTAAACAGACATGTAAGAAACCATGTATCACTAGAGGGATTAAAACACCTTGTGAAAGGAAGGGAAATATATCTTTTGGCAAGAACAAGAGGGGGTCCTATAGTAGCCAAACATGGCAAAAACTACTCAGAATCACTAATAAACGTTTTTAAAGGTCAAGAAACATTCATATAATGTCAGAAATCAGTAATTCTGACAACAGATTTAAGACTATGTGGAATGCAGTGAAACAAGATACCAGAAAATCAGCCACAGAACATCACTTTTGAACTGAATGGAAGGGCTACAAATGATGAGTCACAGGTAGCAAATATATTCAATAATCATTTCTTAAATATAGTAGAAACTGTAAGAACAAGCAGTTCAAGAGGAAAATCACAGCAGTATGTTGAAAACGTAGCTCTCTTAAATTTGAGTCATATGAATCTATCAAAAACTTCTCCTTCTGAAATTAAGATAATTATTCGTTCTCTCAAAAGTAAAATGTCATCTGGTTTTGATAGTATTTGTAACAGAGTACTAAATATTAGCTCCCATATAATAAGCCTGATCTTGTTCAAAATATGTAATGTGTCATTACCTAAGGGCATTTTTCGAAAGAGACTGAAATATATCATTGTTTAACACTGCTTTAATAAAAGTAATAAAAGAGACGTCAATAATTACAGACGTGTTTCACTGCTGACATCATTCTCCAAAATTTTTGAGAAGATGGTGTATTGTAGAATAGTATTTCGCCTTACCAAAAATAATATTCTGAGTAAATCATAGTTTGGGTTTCTGAAGGTTGTTTTACTGAGAATGTCATTTACATGTTCATTCACTGAATGACACAAAGATTAAATAATAAAATAGTGGTGGTTAGCATTTTTTGTGACCTCTCTACAGCATCTGACTGAGTTGATGACAATATCCTCCTTGATAAATCAGAGTTTTATGGGGCTGCTGGCACAGCTAACTAATGGATAATGTCACATGTAACCAAAAGAGTGCATAAAGAGAAAGTTCTACTTAATAATTCAAACAATATAGTCTCGGGACATATTTTTGAGTGTGGGGGAAATCATTTATAGGGTTCCTCAAGACTCAATCCTATGCCCACTACTGTTCTTCATATGTGTAAATGATGTTCCATCTAATATACAACAAGAAGAATTAGTTCTTTCTGCAGCTGACATTAGTATTGTAATTAATCCAAGCCTACATGCAGAAACAGAAGAAATGTTAGAATAAGTTCCTAAAAGTATCATTGACTGGTCTTCTGAGAATAGTCTCAACCTCAATTTTAAAACGACACAGTACATTCAGTTCTGTACATCTAGGACTTGGCTGACAAGATGGGAAAGAAAACCAATGTGCACTCCGTGTGCACACCAGATGGAGTCATTCCAGATGTGGAACAGGTCCTCCCAGATGCCATGGAGAGCACAGGGTGCAGCCAACTGCAGGTCGTTGCTCACGTTGGTACCAATGATGTGTGTCACTTTGGATCAGAAGAGATTCTCTCTGGTTTCGAGCGGCCAACAGAAGTGGTAAAGGCTGCCAGTCTTGCTTGCAACATGAAAGCAGAGCTGAGCATTTGCTGCATAGTCTACAGGACCGATTGCGGACCTCTGGTACAGAGCCGAGCGGAGGGTCTGAATCAGAGGCTCCGACAGTTCTGCGACCGTGTAGGCTGCATATTCCTTGACTTGCGATAAAGGGTGGGTGGGTTTCGGGTTCCGCTGAATAGGTCAGGTGTCCACTAAACGCAAGTGGCTGTGTGGCGTCGACTGGGCTTTTTTTTTAGGTTAGAGGGTCTTGGGAAAACACAAGAAGGGCTTCAGTCACAAAGGGTGCAGGCTGAACACAGGAAAAACGTACGTACAGGAACCATTGGTATAACAGTTGTAAATTGTCGTAGCTGTGTTGGGAAAGTACCAGAACTCCAAGTGCTAATAGAAAGCACTGATGCTCAAATCGTTATAGGCACTGAAAGCTGGCTAAAGCCGGATATAAGCTCAGCCGAAATTTTTTGCGAAGAACCTAACGGTGTTCCGAAAAGATAGGCTAAACACAGCTGGCGGTGGCGTCTTTGTTGCTGTGAGAAGTAGTTTAACTTGTCGCGAAATTGAAGTAGATACTTCCTGTGAGTTAGTATGGGCAGACGTCATTGTTGGCAACCGGAATAAAATTATAACAGGATCCTTTAACAGACCTCCCAATTCAGATGACATAGTTGCTGACAGGTTCAAGGAGAACTTGAGTTTGATCTCAAACACGCACCCGACTCGTACGATAACAGTTGGTGGTGACTAATTTACCGTCGATATGTTCGCGAAAATACATGTTTAATTCCGGAGGTAAGCATAAAATATCATCCGAAATTGTGGTAAACGCATTCTCTGACAACTATTTCGAGCAGTTAGTTCATCAGCCCACGTGAACAGTAAGAGATTGTGAAAACACACATGACCTCTTAGCAACAAATAATCCTGAGTTAATAACGAGCATCAAAACTGATACAGGGATTAGTGAACACAGGGTTGTCGCAGCGAGATTGAATACAGTAATCCCCAAATCCTCCCAAAAAAAGCGAAAAATATACCTATTCAAAAAAGCAGATACAAACTCACTTGACGCCTTCCTGAGAGGCAATCTCCACTCATTCCAAATTAAAAATATAAGTGTAGACCAGATGTGGCTTGAATTCAGACAATTACTATCGGCAGCAATTGAGAGATTTATACCAAATAAATTAACAAACAACGGAGCTGATCCTGCTGCAGAAACAACGAAACAAACATGCCAAATTGAAACAGATGCAAAATCCCCAAGATTGGCGGTCTTTTACAAAAGGTCGTAATTTAGTACGGACTTCAATGCGAGATGCTGATAACAGTTTGCACAACGAAACTTTGTCTCGAAACCTAACCCAAAGAGATTCTGGTCGTATGTGAAGTATGATAGTGGCAATAAACAGTCAATGTCTTCTCTGCGCGATAACAATGGAAATAATATCGAAGACGGTACCGCCAGAGCAGAGTTACAAAACACAGCCTTCCGAAATGTCTTCACAAAAGAAGACGAAGTAAATATTCCAGAATTCGAGTCAATAACAGCTACCAACATGAGCAAAGTAGAAGTAAATATCCTCCGAGTAGTGGAGCAACTTATATCACTTAATAAAACCAAGTCTTCTGGTCCAGGCTGTATACCAGTTAGGTTCCTTTCGGAGTACGCTGATGCATTAGCTCCATATTTAACAATCATACACAACCGTTCGCTCGACGAAAAACCCGTACCCAAAGACTGGAAACTTGCACTGGTCACACCAATACTCAAGAAAGGTAGCAGGAGTAATCCACTTCGTTACAGGCCCATATCGTTAACGTCCATATGCTGCAGGATTTTGGAACATATATTGTGCTCAAACATTATGAATTACCTCGAAGAAAACTGTCTATTGACACACAGTCTACATGGGTTTAGAAAACATCGTTCCTGTGAAACACGAGTAGCGCTTTATTCACATGAAGTATTGAGTGATACTGACAAGTAATTTCAGATCGATTCCGTACTTCTGGATTTCCTGAAGGCTTTTGACACTGTACCGGTACCACACAAGCGGCTTGTAATGAAATTGCGTGCTTATGGAATATCGTCTCAGTTATGCAACTGGATTTGTGATTTCCTGTCATAAAGGTCACAGTTTGTAGTAACTGACGGAAAGCCATCCAGTAAAACAAAAGTGATATCTGGCGTTCCCCAAGGCAGTGGTATAGGCTCTTTGCTGTTCCTTATCTCTATAAACGATTTAGGAGACACTCTGAACAGCGGTCTCAGGTTGTTTGTATGTGACGCTGTCGCTTATCGACTAATAAAGTCATCCTAAGATCAAAAGAAATTGCAAAACGATTTAGAAAAGATATCTGAATGGTGCGAAAATTGGCAGTTGACCCTAAATAACGAAAAATTTGAGGTCACCACATGAGTGCTAAAAGGAATTCGTTAAACTTCGGTTACACGATAAATCAGTCTAATCTAAAAGCCGTAAAATCAACTAAATACCTAGGTATTACAATTATGAACAACTTAAATTGTAGGAAACACATAGAAAACGTTGTGGGGGAAGGCTAACCAAAGACTGCGTTTTATTCGCAGGACATTTAGAAAATGTAACGGATCTACTAAGGAGACTGTCTACACTACGCTTGTTCGTCCTCTTTTAGAATACTGCTGCGCAGTGTGGGGATCCTTACAAGATAGGACTCGCGGCGTACATCGCAAAAGTCCAAGGAAGGTCAGCACATTTTGTACTGTCGCGAAATATGGGAGAGAGTGTCACAGAAACGATACAGGATTAGGGGTGGACATCATTAAAAGAAAGGCGTCTTTCGTTGCGACGGAATCTTCTCACGAAATTCCAGTCACCTGCTTTCTCCTCCGAATGGGAAAATATTTTGACACCGACCTAAATAGGCAGAAACGATCACCACAATAAAATAAGGGAAATCAGAGCTCGTACGGAAAGATATGTGTGTTTGTACTTTCCGCGCGCTTTACGAGATTGGAATAATAGAGAATTATGAAGGTGGTTTGACGAACCCTCTGCTAGGCACTTAAAAGTGATTTGAAGAGTATCCATGTAGATGTAGATGCATGAATGACAAGTGTGCCAGTGATAATTGTAACAAATGCTGATGAAATAATAAATAGGTTGGAAGTTTCAAAATTCTTATGTGTCCATACTGACAATAGCTGAAATTGGAAAAACCACATTTTGGAACTCCTAAAACAACTTAGTTTAGCCACATTTTCATTTGGAATCATTGTAAAACCTTAGGTGAGAGAAATCAGTTAATTATCATATTTTCATTCAATAATGTCATGGAATAATGTTCTGGAGTAATTAATCTTTAAGAAAACATGTCATCATTGCACAAAAACATGCTCTAAGAATAATATGGGGTTCTCACCCATGATCATCTAGTAGACATCAGTTCAAGGCATGGGACAGCCTGACTACTGTTTCACAGTATATTTATTCCCTTACAAAGGATGTTATAAGTAATCCACTACAGTTCAAAAGCAACAATGATGTAATAACTACAATACCAGAAGGATAAATGACATTCATTACTCAACATTAAAGTTGTCTTTAGCACAAAAAGTGGTGCACAATGCTGCAAAAAAAAAATCATGGTCACTTAAACAGTGATATAAAATGTCCGACAGACAGGAAACTAAAATTAGAAAATATACTGAGAAAAATTCTCCTTAACATTTCCTTCCATACTGTATAGGAATTTATATTACTGTAATATGTATAATTAATATTACTCTGAAAAATTTTCTGAATGAAATGACAGGTATAAAATAACTTTCAATCTGAATGTAAAATGAATTTTGCCACATCATTACAAATTATCATGCAAAATGATGCATGGAAAATATAACTAATAAACTAAACACCTTGCTTGGTTCCTCTTATGGCCACCAACCACCTTGCTAAGTTACTTAAAAGCTTTTAGAAGGCAAGCAATATAATCACCAATAGGACCACTGTCTGTAAAACACAACAGTGTTCAATGTAACATAAGGGTTGATGGAAGCTTTCATTTACTTTACCTCTTCATTTTCCCCATAAATTACTCGAAGCAAGGTTGGTTTCTTGTAACCAACCATTGTGTCTACATTGGGTTACCTAGGTAACCTTTATAGCTGTATCAGCCAATTTTAAAGGTGTACTGAAATTAGTGTACACAAGCCTCAGGTTGTTTCTCATTTACATCTTTATAAATGTCATAATAAAATAAAAATTTAAATACCAGTACTTTTAAGGGAGAGGATCTAAATGGGAAGGAACCTAACACTCACTCTAATATACATTTGGGGTAAATTAAACAATATTATATAGTTTTGCTGCTCATTAGAAGGGAAAGATAAACCTGCAATTTTTATTTACTCATGAATTCCTCACACTGTTGTAGTAATGCATGATACATAGGTTTTTATATATTTCTTGCAACTTTTTCTTGTCCTCCTCTTCCTTTTGTTTTATTTAAATGTCTACAAAACCATCACCAACAATTTTCAGCCATCCAGAAGCATCACATTTGTGCTCAGCCTCCATTGTTCAAGAACAAGAATTAGAGGTCCTCCCACCATGCACTCCTTACCTGTTTTCATGGAAAATTTTCTCAGGCTATTGGGATTTGAATGTCTACAGTTAAAGGAAGGCATTGCCAATTCCTTCCCTGAGGAAGTAAAAACTGGTTGCATCTATGGGTCACATTTTCCCTTGAGGACTGTTTGTGTGTGTGTGTGTGTGTGTGTGTGTGTGTGTGTGTGTGTGTGTGTGTGTAAATAATATATGCTGATAAAGCAAGAATTATCCAGAATGTTGTAAAAAAATGCTAGCAGCCATATCTGTGCCCTATATTTTACATTTAATGCATACACAGCTTGTCCATGTTATCGATGCTCCTTTTTGTACTGTTAAATAATGTATAACACCTGGCTTTGAAAGAAGGCCAGAAATGGATGCATCATAGTGTAGTGTGGATAACATTAAAACTGCTTTGTTCTCATTTGAAACATATGAACACAGAGAAACATTATCTTAACTGAATCAAAATATAGATGACAGTTCTTGGCGTGCAGAGAAAGATTGCATTTCTGGTCATACATAGGACTTTTTCCTTTTCACAGTACTAACTATGGACAAATCCTATGTTATCAACAGCCTTGATAATTGTAGAGTTGTGAAAAAATAGTCAGTGACACATTTCCAATGCGTCAGATATTGCAGCAGCTTTGCCACTTTCAGACATTCAGCCCTACTGTTCACAATGTCAGGTCGTATAAATCTGCTTGTCTGCCAAGAGGAATAAGCTTGCACAATACAAAGGGAATGCATTTGTTTTCCACATTTCCTTTGTACATTCAGTGTCAGAGAATCTTACTCTAGCTGTAATCATGATACTAAGATATGATCAAATTCTTCACATATCAACAGCTTCAGAACTTTAGCTGCTGCTTCTGGAGAGATGCTATAGTTTGTGAATACCTGATTTTTCTTCCTTTTGATTTTATGTACTATTATACAACACATTTATTCTAAGCATTTCTGTATGTGTTGGATCAGCCCTTTCAGACAAAATATCATGCTTCAGCAACTTTCTTGTACCAAAATATTCCTGATGCCATTTACTTCCACCTTCACCATATAGAATGCCAGCAGATAATACAATTGCTTCACTGTTTTTGTCAGCTCTGTCATTTCCATAGCTACTATTATCTTGTCTCTCTCTTTCAACTTCACTATCACTGCAAGCACCTGTAAGAACTTCAATATCTATACTCTTCTTTTGCTTCATAGATTAATGTGTTGTATTCAGATTTAAATTGTTCCAGTTTATAATGCACGAGAATCCAAAGTTGAAGTTCACACTAGCGAAACGCATACAATATCGAACAGTTCTTAATGTTGTGCAACAGTAGCCAGTAACAATTAGAACGCCTTTTTGCAATGATTTTGTATACAGCTAAGGCTGAGTGTGGACAGTCATGACTGTATGACAATAAATTCATTGGGTTACCTTGGTCCCCTCATTAAATAACAAAGACTAATTTTTTGAGTGTGGACACAAAGGTTAAAATTACAAGACCACATTTTGCGTGTGTGTGTGTGTGTGTGTGTGTGTGTGTGTATGTGTGTGTGTGTGTGTGTGTGTGTGTGTAAGGGAGGGTGGGGGCTGACATAGCTCTATCTGGATGCACATATCTCATTGTGTCTCAGTGTGGAACTGCTACTGTGCTGATGCCCAGAGATGACATCAGTGATGACAATATATGTTCTAATCCTACTCAAGTGCATGACAATTTCAGTTTATAAGAAAACAATGATTGAGTGCATGGAATTCATGTCATATATCAATATCCTCAAGAGTAGATGATTGTGTCTCTACAATAACTGTTGTCATTTCCAGACTTGAATGGGGATGTAGATGATTGGAATGCAGAACAACTGAAAAGATAATGTTGTGAGGAAGTTAAACCAAAGACTGAGATTTATTGACAGAATTTTTAGAAGATGTAACAGGTTTACTAAAGATGTCATCTATGGTACTGTTGTCCATCCTCTTCTGGAGTATTGCTGTATAGTGTGGGAGCCACATCAGAGGCGATTGACACAGGACATTGAAAAAGTTGAAATAAGGGGATCTTATTTTGTATTATTGTGAAACGGTGTACGTGTGATACATGAACTGGTGTGGCAACAATTCAAACAAAGGCATTTTTTGTTGTGGCAGGATCTTCTCAATACGTTTCAATCACTGAATATCTCCACTGAATGTGAAAATATTTGGTTGGTGCCAACATACACAGGGGTAAACGTTCATTTTCATAAAGAAACAGAATCTGGAGCTCACATGGAAAGATTCAGGGTTTGTCTTTCCCACGTGCTGTTCAAGAGTGTAACAGTAGAGAAACAGCTTAAAAGTGGTTCAATGAACTCTCTGCCAGGCACTTTATTGTCAATTGCACTGAAGTCATGTATATGCAGATGCAGAATTACATTTCTCTATTAAATGTAGAAAAGGCACCATAGTACATTAATGTCGTCCATGTTTGGTGTTGTTACTAGGCCTGGTAGGGTATATAAAGGGCATGTACAGTGTCACATGTTGAGTGATTGCTGTGAAGGACATTGAGTTGGTGCATAATAACTGATAAACTTTGAAAGTGACCTCTTTGTGGGTGTGCATTTTGTTTATTGGTCAAATTGCACAATATGCAGATTTTCGGGGCATTTGTATAATGTTAGTGGCCTATCTTGGACTACAAGAGAATGTGAAGGCAAGTACAATCCTTGCCAAGTTCTAGTCAAAGACATCTATCACCACAAGGGTGGATCACTATGTTGTGCACGAAGCACTTCGTAACCACTTCACCTCGGCATCTGCCACCCAAGAACAAGTTATGGACTCCTTGTAAAAATTTGTATCAATGCACACCACTGGTCAGAGACCAGCAACAGGCAGACTAGGGAATTATCCCTCCATGCATTGGCTGCTATTAATACTAAAATATAAATGGTTACATCTGATTTGGTGCAGTGACTGGGAAGTGTGGACTACTGATGAACAGCATCACATTGTGTTCAACAATGAATTACAGTTCTGCCCTTCTCCAGAAAATCATAATCAGAAAGTGTGGCAGTGAACTTTGGAGAGGTCCCATTATTCCAATATTTTAGAAAGGCACAGTGGTACTACTCTGGCATCATGATGTATGGAGACTTAGGCTATGACTTCAGGTTATCGCTTGTAATGATTGAAATGCTGACTGCACAATGGTACATCGGGGACATCACACGTCCTCATGTGTTATCTCTCATGTGTGAATATAATACCTTTTTTAAGAGGACAATGCTTGCCCTCATATGGTGTGTGTATCGTTGAACTATTTTCATGATGTTGAGATACTCCCATTGTTGTTGTTGTTGTGGTCTTCAGTCCTGAGACTGGTTTGATGCAGCTCTCCATGCTACTCTATCCTGTGCAAGCTTTTTCATCTCCCAGTACCTACTGCAACCTACATCCTTCTGAATCTGCTTAGTGTATTAATCTCTTGGTCTCCCTCTACGATTTTTACCCTCCACGCTGCCCTCCAATACTAAATTGGTGATCCCTTGATGCCTCAGAACATGTCCTACCAACCGATCCCTTCTTCTGGTCAAGTTGTGCCACAAACTTCTCTTCTCCCCAATCCTATTCAATACTTCTCATTAGTTATGTGATCTACCCATCTAATCTTCAGCATTCTTCTGTAGCACCACATTTCGAAAGCTTCTATTCCCTTCTTGTCCAAACTATTTATCGGCCATGTTTCACTTCCATAAATGGCTACACTCCATACGAATACTTTCAGAAATGACTTCCTGACACTTAAATCAAAACTGGATGTTAACAAATTCCTCTTCTTCAGAAACGCTTTCCTTGCCATTGCCAGCCTACATTTTATATCCTCTCTACTTCGACCATCATCAGTTATTTTGCTCCCCAAATAGCAAAACTCCTTTACTACTTTAAGTGCCTCATTTCCTAATCTAATTCCCTCAGCATCACCCGACTTAATTAGACTACATTCAATTATCCTTGTTTTGCATTTGTTGATGTTCATCTTATATCCTCCTTTCAAGACACTGTCCATTCCATTCAACTGCTCTTCCAAGTCCTTTGCTGTCTCTGACAGAATTACAATGTCATCGGCCAACCTCAAAGTTTTTATTTCTTCTCCATGAATTTTAATACCTACTCCGAGTTTTTCTTTTGTTTCCTTTACTGCTTGCTCAATATACAGATTGAACAACATCGGGGAGAGGCTACAACCCTGTCTTACTCCCTTCCCAACCACTGCTTCCCTTTCATGTCCCTCGACTCTTATAACTGCCATCTGGTTTCTGTACAAATTGTAAATAGCCTTTCGCTCCCTGTATTTTACCCCTGCCACCTTTAGAATTTGAAAGAGAGTATTCCAGTCGACATTGTCAAATGCTTTCTCTAAGTCTACAAATGCTAGAAACGTAGGTTTGCCTTTCCTTAATCTTTCTTCTAAGATAAGTCGTAAGGTCAGTATTGCCTCACGTGTTCCAGTGTTTCTACGGAATCCAAACTGATCTTCCCCGAGGTTGGCTTCTACTAGTTTTTCCATTCGTCTGTAAAGAATTCGTGTTAGTATTTTGCAGCTGTGACTTATTAAGCTGATAGTTCGGTAATTTTCACATCTGTCAACACCTGCTTTCTTTGGGATTGGAATTATTATATTCTTCTTGAAGTCTGAGGGTATTTCGTCTGTTTCATACATCTTGCTCACCACATGGTAGAGTTTTGTCAGGACTGGCTCTCCCACTGCCGTCAGTAGTTCCAATGGAATATTGTCTACTCCGGGGGCCTTGTTTCGACTCAGGTCTTTCAGTGCTCTGTCAAACTCTTCACGCAGTATCATATCTCCCATTTCGTCTTCATCTACATCCTCTTCCATTTCCATAATATTGTCCTCAAGTACATCGCCCTTGTATAGACCCTCTATATACTCCTTCCACCTTTCTGCTTTCCCTTCTTTGCTTAGAACTGGGTTTCCATCTGAGCTCTTGATATTCATACAAGTTGTTCTCTTATCTCCAAAGGTCTGTTTAATTTTCCTGTAGGCGGTATCTATCTTACCCCTAGTGAGATAGGCCTCTACATCCTTACATTTGTCCTCTAGCCATCCCTGCTTAGCCATTTTGCACTTCCTGTCGATCTCATTTTTGAGACGTTTGTATTCCTTTTTGCCTGTTTCACTTACTGCATTTTTATATTTTCTCCTTTCATCAATTAAATTCAATATTTCTTCTGTTACCCAAGGATTTCTACTAGCCCTCGTCTTTTTACCTACTTGATCCTCTGCTGCCTTCACTACTTCATCCCTCAAAGCTACCCATTCTTCTTCTACTGTATTTATTTCCCCCATTCCTGTTAATTGCTCCCTTATGCTCTCCCTGAATCTCTGTACATTCTCTGGTTCTTTTAGTTTATCCAGGTCCCATCTCCTTAAATTCCCACCTTTTTGCAGTTTCTTCAGTTTTAATCTACAGGTCATAAATAGCCAGCAATATTCCCAGATGTATTCGCAATAGAACATGAGTGGGACCAGTTCAGATGTGAATTGTAGCACAATCTCTCTGTCCAGGATATCAAGGACCATATACCACAGTTCTGGTCTAGTTGGCCTAAGGAGAAGATACAATTGCTTTATGACACCCTTCCCAACAGTGTCAGTGCATGCAACTGGGTCAGAGAGGGTGCAGTGTCATACTGATAAGTGGACTCACACTGCTAATTTCTTTGTAAATTTGTTTCAATATTATAATCACTGAAGTAAGATTACATGCCCTTTCAACGAATAAGTTACATTTTTCTCACTCCTCCCCTTGTGAGTGTTTCACTTTTTTCATCAGTGTATTTTGGACACTGTTGATGGTCGTGTTGCAGCTCACAGTCTTTCTCCGCTGTTGCCTGCTACAGTGAAAGCATATTTGTAAGCTCATTCAATTCCATCCTTACCCTCAGTTAATCACCAACAAAGATTTGTTTAATACAAAATTATCTCTTTGTAATAGCACACTAAATTGCTCATTAGTCTCTAAAAGCAAACAATTCCTGATCGAAATTAAACAAGTCCAAGTATGACTACTCTCTTGTGACATGTATTGCATTTATAATACTAAGCAAATAAGCCTTATAGTAGGAAAACCACACACTCATGAAATATAATCACTGTTTGGAAATGTTATACGAATCCATTGAGGGCAGACAACAGGCCTATATCTCATGTCATGCCGACAATTTGAAAGCGCATCAGTCACCATCCAAATAGAAGTCCAATCTACTCCAGGTAAACACCAAAGGCCACTACTGTAGTTCACTTCATAGGCGCAGAGTTGATTAAAGCAACTAGCAAATAAAGAACTGATTTAAGCCTGCAGCCTTGCAGCCTTATATTGGCTTGCCATGGAATTTCACATTACCAGCCTATGATAGCAGCAGCATCTAGCTTCGCTGCTGGTGGTGCCTTTGCCATATATGAGTAATGTTATGCATACTTATGTATCGATATCTTCCATTTGCACATCCAGAGGAGATACTAAAATCTTGTACCATACTCACAGACACTTCTACAAATAGAATTACAGAGTTATCTACATCCTGTATTAATGAAATGAGCGTGCAGCATTGTTGGCCAGGAGGTCTCATCCAGGGAAGTTCTTCCGCTGAGTGCAAGTCTTATTTCAGTCGATGCAACATTGGGTGACTTTTGTGCTGGTGATGAGGATGAAATGAAAATCTCCAACCTGGCCGGGAACCGAACCTGGGCTCACTGCATAATAGGCAAGTATGTTACCACTCAGCTAAGCAGGCAGACATCCTGTATTAATGTCACAGGTAAACACATTTTACATTGTCTTGGATTTTGGTAATCCAAACAAAACACTGATTTACATGCGACAAGTGTTTCACATTTGAACATGATCTGTTTGTCTGCAATTGTAGTTTTGTAATGTACCTATGTTGTATGAGGTGTTCCACACTTTGGTTTATTTTCATTATGTTTGACACATTACCTTTATCACAGTTTTAATTTTGTTCTTCTTCCTTGGTATATGGAGAACATAGTAGAATGCAGTTCTGCATACAATGCTCGTATAAAATGCACTTCATTGTAAGAACAAGAATCTTATACCATAGATTAAGAACAGATCAGACACTAGAGGGGCTATGAATGAATTGTCTTCACTCTTCACATTAACTATCAATAGAAATGTTTACTAATATTGATTATGGGACAAGATTCATATTCTACTATGGTTTCTCTATTGTAAATGAATATCTTGAGCTATGGGCAGGTCACTCTTGAACCATAACATTCTATGTATTTGATGTGAGAAAATGTTATGGTATGAGCGGCATCCTCCTCTTAGAGATGGAGTCTTACTGTCATATCAGAAAGCAGAGGCTCATATTGACTAATTGTGTGACGTTGATGAAATTAAGCTCTTCATTGGAAATGTAAAATATGCACTCCATTAAGGAAAAAGGGAAATGATCTAATGGTAAGAGGAAAGGAAAATGAACAACTTTTACCAAAATGGCTGGAGAGCCCTACTGCATAAAGAACTGAAACAGCGTCAACACACACACACACACACACACACACACACACACACACACACACAAATCAAACTCTCATTTCAGTGTGTTATGCACTTAGAAGAATCTGCAGCATTGACTTGAGGGCAGGAATATTAGCTTATTTAATATATCCCTTCTGGCCCTGTTTTAAGGGGCAATGCTGCTGAAGCAAATGAATTATTTGTTCATCAAAATTGGCCGATAAGAATGAAAACTGCATAAATAAAATTACTGCATTTACTTCATTAAAGATCTTGGAATTACACAAGTATGAGTCTTAGTTAAACTATAATTTACACACCCACAATACATGACACAAAAAGAATCCAAAATACACTTTGGCTTTTTGTTCAGGGATGAGAGTGGGGTACCGTATTCTGGTGCAAAGGTTTTGCACAAGCTAAAAACATGTCACATTAGCAATTTTTTTCATGAGTTATCTGATTACCTGGATTCAATGAATGAATACTAATAATGATTTCATGAGTAGCAACCACATTTATATTAAACAGACTCCAGTTCTCACAACTTATGTATAACTGTTATTCTCTGATAATTGTCATTGTGGTGATATAAGACATTAAACTAATAGTAGGAGATAAATAGCTGCTATATGCTACAACTGAGAAAAATTGAGCTATTTTAAAAATGCAGTTTATCTGCTTTTTGTAAGCTTTTGTAAATGTAACCTGTACACCTACAAATTGTATACAGCTATTTGGTAGTGAGAGAACAGTTTTCTCTTCTCCCTTCTCCTGGAGTGTAGACTTTTCATGCTTTAAAAATTTTTCACGATTTTCTATAAATGGTTGCCTGTTAATCTACTAAGTCATAAGCTCACCCTATTATGGCTTGACATTGTTATATCTTGGAAAATACTCTGGCTTTAGCCATCACTACAGAATTGAAGGGGGGTAAAGCAAAAAGAAATGTAGCAAGACTGAGGGTGGGGAAGGGAGGGGGGAGAGGGAGGCTGAAAAACGGAGGGAGGAAGAGAGGAAAAAGTGAAGATGAAGGGGGAGAAAGGGAGAGGAGGGAGAGGCATTGAAAATGGGGGAGCAGAATGAGGGGAGGGAGAGAGGGAGAGGGAGAGAGAGAGAGAGAGAGAGAGAGAGAGAGAGAGAGAGAGAGAGAGGGGGGGGGGTTCCACATGGGAGGGAGGTAGGTTGGTATGAGAGACAGTGCACAGTATGGATAGAGAGCAAGTTGTGTGGACTGAAGAGAGATGGGAAAAGGTAAGGTGGTGCAGTGGGAAAAGGTTAGTGGAGGTTTCAGCTGGGAGGATTGTGAGAGACTAGAATAGGTTGGACATACAATTGCCATCTATGCAGTTCAGAGGAACATGTGTTGGAAGGCAGTAGCCAAATTGCCTGTGCAGCGAAGCAGCTGTTTAAGTCATTTGTGTTGTGGTGTACAGCATGTTCGGCAACAGGACAGTTAAGTTTGTTGTTTGTCACAGTCCAATGGTGGCCATTCATTTGAGCAAACAGTTGGTTACTTGCTATGGTCACATAGAATGCTGTACCACAATAGCAACTTAGCTGATGTATAATATGGCTGCATCCACACATGGCTCTGCCTTCCACTGGATAGGGAATGCCTGTGACTGGATTGTGTTAGCAGGTGGTCTGTGGGTGTATGGGACATATCTTGCACCTGGACTGACCACAATAGAGTGTATGAAGAATTGGGAGTATGATTGGAATAGGCAGGGACAAGGACAATTTGTAAGTTGGGTTGATGATGGCACACAACTTTGGGTGATGTGGGTAGGATTTAAGGGAGAATATCCTTCATCCCATGGCATGACAAAAGGTAGTCAGAGCACTAGTGGACAATGCGGTGCAGCTTTTCAAAGACACAGTGATTATGGGCGATCAGAAGAGGGCTAGTCAGTGGCTGGTTAACAGGCTTACAGGTGTCAGAGGGGCAGAAGACATGGGAGATTTGTTTATGGTTGAGTTGGATAGGATATTGTCTGTCAGCTCTGGTAAGATTTTAGGTGTATTTAGACAATTCCTACTTGTTACTGTACATGTGGTCTCCATGGAAGGTGAGGCTGTAAGGACGAGACTTTTTGATATGGAATGGAACCCATTCTCTTTATTACAGCCTTGTGCTATATGGACACCATATATGCAATTGAAAGCAGTTACTAAATATACCAATAACCTTACCAGGGCCTCTGACACCCATAAACCTGTGAAAAAGAGACTGACCAGCTCTCCTCTGATCACTCAGAATCACCCTGTCCTTGTGTAGCTATGCAAAATTGTCCCCAGGTTCCCTGACTACCTTCTGTTGTGTCCGGAGATGAGAGATAGTCTACCCAAAATCCTACCCAACTCAATCAAAATAGTGTTCCACCACCCACACAACTTACAGAATATCCTTGTCCATCCCTATTCCACTCCTACTCCCACTACTCCACCCAGTAGGTCATTCACTTGTGGTCAGTCCACAAGCAAGATCTGTTCCATAGACCAACACACCACCTACTAACACAGTTCAGTCACAGGCATTTCCTATCCAGTAAAGGGCAAAGTCATTTGTGAAAGCACCATGTTATATATCACCTATGCTGCTATTTTTGTACAGCTTCCAATGTGGGCATAACAAGTAACCAATTGCTTGCTCACATGAATGACCACCTCCAAACTGTGGCAAACTATGAAGCTGACCAACCAGTTGTCAAACATGCTGCATACAACACAAATGACTTCAACAGATGTTTCACTACACAGGTAATTTGAATAATGTCTTCCAGAACAAGTTGTCCGAACTGCATAGATGGCAATATCCAGCACTCTCCCCCAGACCTAAACCTCCACTACACTGGTCCTACTGCCCCTTCTTACCTTTTTCCCTCTCCCTTCAGTCCACATCACAACTTCTCTGTTCATACTGTATGCTGCCTCTCCCACCAAAGTCCCCCCCCCCCCCCCCTGCTATTCCTCTTTCGATCCTTCCCTACCCCTCCCCCTACATCAGAACAGGCAACTGCTTTCAGTAATTGAGTATCAATACTTATTGTTGCTGTGGCCACTGGAGTGTACATTTGGGTGCCTGTGTGGTTGCGCGTGTGAATGCATGCACTCTTGCTAGAAAAAGAGCTACTGCGTCAAAGCTAGTGTGAATGCTGCCTCCTGTTACATATTTCTGTCCTCCACTTATTGGCCCACAGTAGGTGAGTGGTTGCCTTTGCATTATTTTAAGCACATAAAAGTTTGTCATTTATGTTGGTGAAATAGCCATTTCAGTGTGTCTAATTGTCAAGGAACATGCAAACCATTGGAGACCAATTCAGAGTAGGTCACCAAATTATTTTATTTCACTTCTTTGTGCACACCCTTATCGGTATACAATCAAGGTTCAGTCCCACACTGGGGTGGCAAGGTGTCTGGTCAATTTCTATAAGGACAGTTGTATACCCCTACAAAACTTAATGTCAACTGTAGCAAATGTTTCATCTGTGCATAAGGTAGCCCAATGGAAGCTGCTAAGACTACTTTCCAATTTCAGTGGTAGAGTGATTGAAGTTGATCCTAT